>NC_133618.1:457793726-457946226 GCF_048593235.1 Sminthopsis crassicaudata | reverse complement strand
AATTGTTTCTGGAGACAACAGAACATTACATTTTTCATTCCATTTGTATTGGAGTCGAGTCTGGGCCAGAGTTGGGACTGCGGCTTGGAGGAGGAGTTCTGGATTGGGTAAAGGAGAAGACGTCCTGTGGATTCACAAACCCAGCAATCCCATACTTTTGGAGGGGAAGAAGAGGACAAAGAAAAAGATTCACAGAGAAAAGAAACCTCCTCCCAGAGAGACAATCAGAACTTTACAAATCAGGACCTTTACAATTTGGCACCCACAATGTGGGGCAAAGACTTGTGCTTATCTTGACATTTAAGGACTTTTTCTGAGCCTTTCAGAGGAGCCAGCCCAGACCTTCTCATTAAAGGACTTATTCTGAGCCCTTCAGAGGAGCTAGCTCGGACCTTCGCATTTTGGCACTGGAACAGGGACTAACAAGATCCTGATTCCAGTGGAAAAGCCCCCGAACCTGCTCTCAGTGGAAAAGTCTCTGATCCAGATTTCAGAGGAAAAGTCTTTCTGACCTAGAAGTGTGAGTAACAAGGAAACTTCGTTAAACTTTTGTTAAACTTTGTTTAACTTTGTTAAAGAGCTAAAGTAGAATTTCAGTGAAATGGGCCAAATGCCTTCTGTTCAAGGAAAATGTTTAGAGAGCATTATCAAAGTTATAAAAAGCCAAGGATTGATTATCATTTTGGAGGAAAACTTTTAAACTTTTCTGAACTTTTAAAAACTGTGCAGGTCATATGTCCTTGTTTTTCTCTGGAAAAAGAATTGGATCCAGATGAGTGGAAATTAGTAGGAGAGAAATTAGGTGAACACTGCAATTCCAACCAAACTCAATTTCCAAAGATACACTTCATACCTACAATTTAATCCAAATGGCTTTAAAAATTGTTATTCTAAAGGAAAAAAAAGAAGGAGCAAAATGGGGAGGTGTCAATTAAACTAGGTGAAAAGGATGAATCAGATAACAATGAAGTTAAGTACAATTCTGAGCAACAGGAGCATTTCCCATCTTCTCCCTCAATTAACCCATCAGGGGTGGAGCAAGAAGGAGGAGGGGAAGAGGCAGAAATACAAACAGAATCGCCTGTTAAGCAGCCTATAACAAGATTAGAAAAAGCATTGATTAAAGCTAAGAGAGAAGGACAGGATATAAGTGATTTTATACATGCATATCCTGTGATTGAAGATATTGACTCTGTAGGTCAAAAAAGGAGAAGATATACACCTTTAGATTTGAATAAAATTAAAGATTTGAAAAAAGGTTGTACCCTTTATGGGGCTACATCAGCTTATGTTAAAATGTTACTAGATGGATTGACTTATGAAGTCCTAACCCCAAATGATTGGAAATCCATAGCAAGGACATGTCTAGAACCTGGACAGAACTTACTATGGCTTGTGGAGTTTCATGAATTATGTAAAATCCAAGTCAGATGCAATTTGGAAATAGGAGTTAACACACAATTCACTTTTGAGCACTTAGCTGGTGAAGGTCAGTATGGAGAGAATTCAGAACAGATTAATTACCCCATGACAGTGTATGAGCAAATTGCCAAGGCTTCAATAAAAGCTTGGGGTTCCCTCTCTGGACAGAAAGATCAGGGAGAGGCTTTCACTAAAATAGAGCAAGGTCCCAATGAGCCTTTTGCGGATTTTGGGGGACGTTTGCAAACTGCTGTCAGAAGAACTATTGGAGAAAATGCAGTTACAGAAATAATGACCAGGCATCTGGCTAAGGAAAATGCCAATGAGATTTGCAAAAGAATTATATGGGGACTAGACAAAGATGCTTCTTTAGAGGATATCAAAGATGCTGTGCTACAGCAGGAACAAATGCTTTTTACACCAGACTATGATGAACATGGAAAGACAGGGTTCCTCTTGGCAAAGGACTTCTAGAGAAATTCATCAATGTTTCCAATGTCCAATGAAAAATTGGACACCTAAGAGCTCAGTGTACATATGGAGATAGAGTAAGAAGACAGGGTGGGAGAACAAAACCCAATACCCTGTAACGTGCTCTCCTGGCAGTTACAATTACTAGTCTGTCCTAGACCCACCAGAGTACCTTTGACCACTGTCCTTTGCAGTGTGAGCTCTACCCGGCTCGCCTCCTCTGAGGCCTTCTAAGGTCTCTGGCCACAATCTCTTGAATCTATAGCTTAGTAACCGGTAGCGCACTCAAGAACAACCACATGTAATCTTAAAAGCCTTTATTATACCTACTCACATAATGCCTTAACTGATGCCCTGACTTGTTGGTTCCCTAGTGAACACCTGGTCAGAAGACCCATGTGTTCACTACCAAAACCCTTACCTCTTTCGGCTACCCATCTTGGCTTGGCCACCCAGGCTGGTGAGCCAGGGTGAACAGCAGGAGGTTAAAGAGGGCGGTTGCTGCCTGCAGTGGGCTTATATAGGGCCTGTGAGGTCACACACACAGCCAATCAGCGAGAGAGTCACCCATTACAAAACTATTTCAATATGGCCAGGATCCCGCCCAAGGGCAGTCCTAATATCCACAGAAATTACTTCTGGGCCTCAATCCCGATGCACTGTGTCCGCCCCTTTAAAGGGCCCTTACAATACCCCATGTCCAAAATGCAACAGAGGACTCCATTGGGCATCAGAGTGTAGACTAATTCAGGGAAACAGCATGAGGGGCCCAGGTCCAGGGCCCCAGCAAAAAAGACTTGGGGCATGATAGCAGCTGACATTACACCCAAAGAGCCTTTAGAAGGTCAGGACTCTGATTTGATCAACCAGCAGAAAAGCAATCACATGGCAAAAAGGGATTACCTGATAAGTCAGCCAAAAGGCAATCAGATTGCAAAAATGGATTACACTTGGGGAGAATACAGGCCTTTTAAACCAACAGGGCTGTGTCCAGTGCAAACAACTCCAATGTAATTGCCAGATGATGAGAAGAGATTTAGAAAGTGGTAAATAGAAGGAAATTAGATAGATTAATTGCCTGGGAGAGAGGGTTTGCTTGTATTTCTTCAGATG
This sequence comes from Sminthopsis crassicaudata, assembly GCF_048593235.1. NCBI lineage: Eukaryota > Metazoa > Chordata > Mammalia > Dasyuromorphia > Dasyuridae > Sminthopsis > Sminthopsis crassicaudata. The sequence continues at coordinate 457,943,220 of NC_133618.1, read as the reverse complement.
GAAAAGAAATCAGATGGGTGCCAATGAGTCATATTTGCCTTTTCCATCAGAGAGAGGCAGAAAAAGAGAAAGACCTCAAAACAAAGGAGAAAATCTAAGAAACATCTGACGCTGAAAGAGCATGGCTAATAAAAAGACTGTTAAAGAACTTTAAAACCAGCAGGAATCATTGGATTTCCTAACACAAGATGAGACTAATGGACAATGGACTTAAGGACATTTAAAAATTCTCAATTTATGATTATTTGATCATGTTATTTGTTACATACTTCTAGTATGTATTATGTTACTATGTTACTATGTTACTATGTGTTTATGTAATCTATGTAATTATTTGTAATGCCTCCTGTATTGATGGATTTATGTTTCAAGGTCATGACCACCCTATGTTTTAAATCAAAAGAAAGGGGGAGATGTTAGGTTCTTACTAAGTGCTAAGTCGGTACTTAACAATTCTCTAGTTCCGGCCTTTAAGGGGAGTTTTACCCTTGTGAACTTCTGGGGAGGAGCTTACATGCTTAAGAGGAGCAAGTTCATTGGTTGAAGTATTTTTTTCCCAGAAGCCCCTGAGTTATTCCACTCCCATTCTCTGGGAGGATAAAAGAAGCAACATTGAACAAGGGAGAGGAGTCTCTACTCTAGGTCAGTTGGAGGCTCTCTACAGGAAGAAGAATCTGGCTGAGAGATTGAGTTGAGACAGCAGATCTCCTCCTAGAGAGCGATTGGCAGTTTCTGGAGACAACAGAACTTTACATATGTCCATACTTATTTTTTATAACTCTTTCCTTGTTTCAACACTTTTGACATTTTAATCAAATGAGATCAGTCCCCAAATCTATTTCTTATTACCTTGTCTGGTTTGTTTATAATTCCTTAGAAAAGAATAGACTTTTCCCCTTTCCTTTCTCCCCATACTTTTTCCTGCATATTGAAATATTACCTATATTTCTTTTTCTTTTTTTCTTTCTTTTTTTTTTTTTTTTTTTTACTAATTTTATAATTATAACTTTTTTTTTTGACAGTACATAAACATGGGTAATTTTTTATAATATTATCCCTTGTACTCACTTCTGTTCCAAATTTTCCCCTCCTTCCCTCCACCCTTCCCCTAGATGGCAGGCAGTCCCATACATGTTAAATATATATTACCTATATTTCAAGGCCTAGTTATACCAGCTCCTTCATGGAGTCTTTCCCAGCTTCTCTGTCAGAAAATTACTCTCGTTTTTTCCCCCAATATATGTTACCATTCTGCTTTTCATTATTCTTGTTTTTGTATGTTATTCCCAACCTTCCTTTCACCCTAGACTTGAAGATAGATCAGCAATTTGAATACAAAGATTTTATTTTTTTTTTCTTCACATCTTATCTATGCTTTACATTATCCAGCATATGGGTTTTGAAAGTAGAAGTTTGTTAAGGAAAATTTGGTTAAATTAAATTGAAATGAGTTTGAATAAATTGAATTAATGTTAATGCATTGAATTCTGTTATATTAATTTCATGTGAATTGAATTTGATTCAACTGACTTGAATTTGTTAAAATTTAATCAATTGATTCAAAAGCATTTAATAAGTACATACTAAGTACTAGTCATTGTGCTAAGTGCAGAAGATACAAAGATGACAATAGAAGCTTTATTTTACTCAAAGAGTTTATATTTATTTTATATACAAAAATATATGTAAATACACATTTATCCTGTGAATATTATTACCTTTCCTCAAAGAATGAAAACTAGAGAGTAAAAGAACTTTTCATCTTTGTATGTTTGGCACCCAGGATAGTAACTTGTACATACTAGTTACTTACGAAATGGTTTTAATTTACTTAAATTCAAGTCAGGTTCATTCAATTCAAAATACATGATCTTAATACAACAAAATTAACAATAACAAAAAACAACAATTAAAACAACAAAAACCTCAGCTCATTTAAATTTATTTCAATTCAATTCATCAATTTTAAATGTTTTTTTTATTTTCAAAATATATGCAAAGATAGTTTTCCTTTTTTTTTTTTTATTATAGCTTTTTATTTATAAGATATATACATGGGTAATTTTCAGCATTGACAATTGCAAAAACTTTTGTTCCAATTTTTCCCCTCCTTCTCCCCACCCTCTTCCCCAGATGGCAGGTTAACAAATACATGTTAAATATGTTAAAGTATATATTAAATACAATATATGTATACATGTCCAAACAGTTATTTTGCTGTACAAAAAGAATCAGACTTTGAAATAGTGTACATGACTTCTTAAATATCACAAAGCTGATCATCAGACCAGTTAAAGCTAGAATTAATTTCTTCTGCTCTCAGTAATATGTTCTTTTTACCATATCACACCATATATAAGAGACTAGGGGGGGAGTGTTATTCTATTGCTTTGGAACTTGAGGACTGTCAGAAGACACAAATGGAATCTTTGTCTTCAGTGCCCCCTTGACTCTGGACACTGTGGTATAGTGGATTTGGAGTAAGAGAACCTGGGTTCAGATCCTGACCTAGACATTTCCTGCTGAAGCTTTCTTAGCCTTAGTTTCCTCAGACATTAACTGAAGGACTGAACTCATTTGGATGACTCTGATCTCTCTGTTCTGAGAACTCCCAGTAAGAAGGTACCATAGAAGTCAAGATAGAAAGGACAAAAAAAAGGACAACCTCCTAAATTCACTATCCTCAACTACCCTTCCAATTACTGTCAAATTTGTCACAATTCCTAGTTATGATTTTGCCCTAGTAAGAGGCAGGAGCGAAGTGTGCCTTTTTTTCCTAGCCTATCATCTATGATAAATGATATCATAGCTCCATTTTGGCCAACTCCATACAATAAAGTGAAAAGCCCTAATTTTAATAGTCATTAAGAAAAGAGTATTCAAATGAACTAACACTTACCATTTAGAGCCCTTCAAAGAGAAATATGAAAGAAATTCCCAATTATAACACATCTCACAAGTGGTCATCCAGCCTTTACTGGAAGACCTCCAAAGAGGTGGAGGACAGAGCATCATTTCTCCATTTTGGATAGTTCTAATGGTCAAGAAGTTGTTCCTGAAATAGAATCTAAATTTTTCTTTCTTTAGAATTTATACTCATTGCTCCTAGTTCAGACCTTTGGATCTGTACTGATTAAGTTTAATCCCTTCTTCACATGACAGCCCTTTAAATGCTTGATAACAATTACCCTATTTCCCTGTGAATCATTTCCCTCCCCCATATCATAAAAACACTCAATTTCTTCAACTTCTACTTCTGTGACATAGACTCAGTGTCTTTTGTCATTTTGGTTATCCTACCCTGGACACTGTCCAGCTCCTCATTGTCCTTCTTAAATTCAGAAAGCCCAGATATGGATAAAATATTTCAAATGACATATAAGGACAAAAAATGATTCAATGATTCAGAGAAAGGACAAATTGGAAGAGAAATAAGTCCTTGAAAATGCTAGTTAATAGAAGATATTTATATATAATTAGCATGTAATTTTCCTTTAACTCAAAAAATGAAACAATATTGATATGACTGGGTGCTGGCTACTAGGCAAAATATTCCCTGAGGCCCTCATCTCTTCTCCCAAGCTCAGTGCCAGCATCAGATGCTACAATTGCATGTCAGATAATACAGCCGGTGTTGGAATCAAAGGATTTGGCTGTAATGGATGCCTGGTGACCCAGTCTGCATTTAACTCAGGCAGAGTAGACATTGTGGCCATCAAGACCCCTTCATTGACCGTAATTACATGGCTTATATGTTTTAATATTATTCCACCCATGACAAGTTTTGAGGGCTATTTTATAAAGGCTGAGAATGGAAAGTTGGTGATCAAGTGAAAAGCCATTTACCATTTCTCAGGAATAGAATCCTATCAGTATTAAAAGGAGAAAACCTGGAGCTGAGTATATTTAGAGGTTACTGATATCTTTACCACCACAAAAAAGCGTGGCGTTCACTTGAAGCTTGGAGCCAAGTGGGTCGTTATTTCTGCCCTTCTGCTGATGCCCCAATATTTGTAATGGGAATGAACCCTACAGAAATTCCCTTAAGATTTTCAGTAATACTTCCTGTAATACAGGCTGCTTGGCCCCCGTGGTTAAGATTATTCATCACAACTTTAACATTGTGGAAAGATTCATTATCACATCCCATGCCCTGCTACTCAACAACGAGTATTTTGTCCCTTGTCAAGCTGTAGCATAATGAACATAATGCTATCAAAACATTGCCCCTGCTTCCACTGGTGCTGCTAAGGCTATAGGCAAAGTCATACCTGAGCTGAATGGGAAGCTTACAGCAGGGTCTTCTGTGTTCCTACTCCCAATATGTCCATTGGGTATCTGACCTACCACCTGAAAAAATCCACCAAACATTATGATATCAAGAAAATGATGAAGAAGCAAATATTAGAGAGAATCTTGAATAGCATGTTGGGTTACACAGAGAAACAGGTTGCATCCTGCCACTTTAATAGTAGTACATACTCTTCTATCGTTGATGCTAGTGCTTGCATTGCCTTTAATGACCATTTTGTCAAACTCATTTCTTGACAATGAGTACCATTATAGCAACTGTGCAACTGACTTCATGATCTAAATGATCTCCATGGAATAAAGTGAAAAGTCATGGATCTTCATTTCGAGCCAAAAAAGGAACACCAACATCGAAGAGCTGATATCCCTAATCTATATTCCTCAATAAAGGATTTTATACCTTGTTCACCCTCTTGCCCCAAAGCACCCCTGTAATAAGGAGAGAAACATAAAGTTTTATATTGTGTATCATCAATAAAATCATCATATTCAGTATAAAAAAAATCTCTCCCAAACTCATCTTCCTAAATTCATTACCCTCCACAACTCTCTAATTATTGTCACATATCAGAATTCCTAATTATGATTTTTCCTGGATAACAGAGGCAAGAGAAGAACTTGCCTCTCTCTCTGACCTATCATTTAGGACGAATGGGCTCCATTTTGGTAACTGAGAAGTCCCTAATGTTTTCTTTAAGAGCCATTAGGAAAAGAGTATTCAAAATGAACTAACAATTATCATTCTGAACCCTTCAAAGAGGAAAATATAGAGCCATAAACATAATGCCTACCATAATAATGGTTGGAAAATAAGTACTCAATAAATATTTGTTAACCTATTTGCACTAGATAGACTAAGCCTTAAAAACATGAGCATCAGAACTATATGCCTGAAGGTGTAGCCTAATGCCTGATGTACTCTGGTTCCTGCACTCTCGCTTGGAACTACCTCTAATTGGCTTTCTGTTGATTTTGGGGAATGGAAAGGTGGAAGAATCATTTTGATTGGTCTCCAATCAAGCAGAAGTTCCAGTAGAGATTAGCTTGACTGCTTGACAACAATCCCCTGCAGTCTGCCTTTCAATCAAAATACTCAGTATTTAAGATTGTTATGAAATTGTTTCTCACTCAATAGTTGTAACCACCATTCTGCCTCCAAATAAAAGAACTCAATATTATGTGACTATAGAGATTTAGGAACACCCCACTTTAAGTAGAGCTTCTTTCAATTTCTTATTTTGTTATTTCCCATGTAGATTGATTTCCTCACTGCCCTCAAACACACTTTTGACACTTCTGTCTTCATGCCTCTGCTTCCACTTTTTTCCCCCAAGCCAATAATACAGTACTTGTCTTCTCATCAAAATTCTCCCCAACTCTAAACACCAGCTCAAGTCCTTCTGGCAATGTGGAGCTATCTCTTGACTGGTGTAGCTCAAGATAGATCCAGCTCAAAATAGATAGATTATTATAACTCCATCACAATCATATAAGTACAACCCTCTCTTTTATAGGAGGGAAAAACTATAATCCCCAAATGTCAGTGATTTGTACAAGATCACAAAGATAATCAGAGGAATAACAGAGAGTTAAAATTTTCTAGCTTTTAACATTGCCTGGAACAAAGCCAACACTTAAAAATATTGACTAAATAAATGAATTACTCTGCTTTCTTTGTTTACTATCTCATCATATGTGCTTTCTCCCCACCTAAATTATAATCTCAACAAGGGCAAGGATCTTGAAAACTAGCATAAAGCCAGGCAGAGAATATATCCTCAGTAAATATTTGTGAATTGATTGCTGCTTAGTTTTCAACAAAGCTCCTCAGCTTTTATTTACTAGATCATCTTGGCTGGACAAAAAGGAAGATAGTTCGCCTCAGGATTCACATGTAATGCTACTACTACATTTTTTGATGTATTGTGAGTATTAGAGATCACTTGACAGATTAGAAAATCTGGAGTTCAAGAAGTGAACTGACTTGCTCAAGATTAGATGGGTAATAAGTAGTAGAAGCAGGATTTGACCCCAATATCCTAAATCCAAATGTCACTCTCGTGTTTTTAGGGCATCAAGCTCTGAGTTGCCCAATACGTAGCTAGTAGATCCCACAAATGCAGTTCTTTTAAGGATTGTCTTTGGCTTCATAAGTATTGAAAAAATATTCTTGTTACCTGAGAAATTATTACCAGGAGGTCATGCAAGATAATTTTTCAAGTGACCAAAACTCTTTAGTGCCCTTTCTAGTAATGAGATAGAAAGCATAGTAATATACAAAGATTTAACAATTTCCAAAGACTTCCTAATTCAAAAGCATCATGACAAGGGGAGAGATCTTTGAGAAAGCTACAAGAGAGTTTAGGAAGTATGAGTGTATAGTGATGGGAGGCAAGGAAGGTACCAGGTCTAAAATTATGGAAGTATTATGAGACAAAGAAAAGAAATAGAGGCAACAAAGTTGACATGACTTTCAAGCATTATGTAGTTCATCTTCTCTCACTATTACCTCCCCATCATAATTCTCTAAAAAACTGAGAATAACTGGGAATTAGTTTTCTTAAAGATCCCCAGTAAATGATATTGTCTGTAAGGATAGTTAAGCAGCTTCTTTCTCTAACCCAGTTCTTCTTACTTTCCTAATTCCCATTTCATCATACATATACCAGGCATTCAATAAGTGCTGTTAGAATTGAATCAAACACAATTGAATAATTGCTTCTTATTTTGGCTTTATGTGCAGTATACCTGACATTTAATAAATGCTTCACAAAGACTTGTTGACTAACTGTTCATTGACGTTTTTGAAGATGAAGAAGGGTTGTCCTTATTAGAAAGACAAATTATATTCTTTCTTCTGGAATTCTCGCTTAAGTAAGGAGAATCAAATCCAGGTAAAGTCACTGTATGAATTAAGGCCTGATTTTTCTGTGCCCAGCTCAATTCTCTATGGTGGAATATACAAGAGAGGCAGAAAACAGAGCCTATTTCCAATGTAGCTAGTGAATCCAGACTTGCTTATATGTAATAACTTAAGAGAACTTAGAGATTTAGAGTTGTAAAGGATCTTAGAGATCACCTTATTTTACATCTGGAAGAAACAGAGGAACAGAGTGATTATATGACATGACTAAGGTCACCAAGTAAGTAAATAGGAACATTAGACCATAAGCTCTATAAATATAGCCAGAGACTGTGGCTTGCTAAATGTTTTATTTACCAAAGTTCCTCAGAATAATGTACTTGGATATTTTTAATAATACATTGGGTTCATGTTTAACTATCGCACCTCTCTCCATCACCTGGATAACAGCTCAATCATGCCTTCTCCCTTCCCTCCCTCATATCTTCTCCCAAATCCTTCAGGCAAAATTTACCAAGTCAACCTGGCTCTAGGGATGTTTCTTTTAATGTTTCATGAGCACCAGTGCAAAAAACCCACTCCTGTTGGAGCTTTTCCACTTTTCTGATAATGCATTTCCTTGTTGATGTCTTTTACATCACTTTTTTTTTTTCCATATATGTCACTATTATGAATACACTGAATTCAATCATTATCCCCAAGGAGCTTTCTGGTGCCCTTTGACTTACCTACAATATTGCTTCTTTGGAAATCATGGTGTTTCATAATTCACTTCAGCATTGATCTCACTAGGTAAAGCCAATGTGAATCCTAATGTTTTGGGTTCTATGTCAATAGCTACAATTTCTGGAAAGTTCTGACAAATTCAAAATAGTTCTGAGCATACTTCCTGGGACAGATTACTTTCTGTCCAAGGATCAACCTAATAAAAAATGGAGAGCATCAGCACTTGTAGGTTAGTGCACAGAAGATAAATTTTTCAGCCATCAAAGCTTCCACACTATTCACAGCCAATGTTTAACTGATGTTGTCTTAATCAAATTGAATTACAGCAGGTTGAGTGCTAAATTTGATTTGACTTTGTTGATTATTACTTCTGTGGCCTTGAATGAGTTATTTAACCCCTCTAAGCCTCAGTTTGCTCATTTACAAAATGAGAGAATTATACTAAATAATCTTTAAGATTACCTCCAGCCCTTGATTTATGATCTTGTGATTGGAGACTGGAAGAATGTAATAGAATATGGAATGGACTGATAGGCAACATGATATATTGGAAAGACTACTATATTAAACTAGACTGGAAATCAGGAAACTCAGATAATAACTCTTAATGTGACTTTGGGCAAGTCCTAGTCTTCCTGAGGGCTTCAGTTTTCTTACTTGTTCTGTGAAAGTATAGGTCTAAATTAGTATTCAGGAAACTATAGAACAAAGGCCAAATCTAGCCTTTCCTGGTTTTATATATTCAGGGAGCTAATTTTTTTTTTTTTTTTTTTTTAACATTTTAAAATAAAGTTTAATTGTATTTCAAAATGTGAAAATAATTCTTGATTCAGCCTACACAAAAATAAGGGGTGGACTTTTAGCTCTACAACATTGTTCTCTGAGGATAGTAGCCTCAAACCTAAAGTAGCTGCTATAAAGTATTAACACCCCTGCCATGGAAGTTCCCTCTAGTTGTCCTTCCCTGGGCTTGGTTATTTATAGTCTGTCATGGATTTCAATTCCTGGACCCCTGGCATTTTCCTGACCTTTTGAAAGAAGTTTATGAGAAAGTAACCTTACCTGTCCCATCTCTCATACTCATTCACTTTATACAGGAAAGATAAGACACAGCAATGATGGAAGTAATAGCAGGCTCATATGCTCATGACTTGATGTTAATCTGGGTAGGGAAAGTAGGCTGCTGGGCTGGAGATTTATATTAGTTTTTGACTCCTTCTTCAGGAGCCAGGCCAAAAAAAAAAAAAAAATGGGGGGGGCTAGCTTTGGCCAGTGAATGCCTTTTGAATGCAAAATAATAAAAAGGTCCTTTCTTCTCTACAATCTAAGTGAAGGGGAAACAATCCTAGAATACCTGTATATAAATTCCATAATGAGGATTGCTTTTAGCAAAGCCCTCTGCATGTGTTTTTAAAGCAGAGCTCTTATTGAATGGATAGATAGATAAACAGACAGATAGACAGACAGACAGACAGATAGGAAAATAGAAATAGATAAATAAATAGGGTGTAGGTAGATAGTGACATTCATTGTGTGCATTTATACCCCCAGTGGTTAATACTCAGCTTTGTATAATTTGTGCTTACCAATTATTTGTAGATTGATTTATTGATTCCTAAGTCCTATAACATCTCTGATGTTCCATGATTCTGATTTAGTATCAGATGATTGTCCCTAGATCCTTCTCAAGTATAGGTCTGTCCTGTACTGTATGTCAATAGTCCCCTTTGTTGCCAAGGACAGGTTCCATGATTGGAGAGCTACTCACTGATGCCTGCTGCTGGCTGCTGTCACCCACTTTGGAGATGCTGTTCAGGAGAACTACCGACAAGCTGTGACCATGCTGAGTATTGTAAGGGTTTAAACTCTGTGACTGACAAGGGCTCGACAGGGTGGGGAACAGCACTCAGCCTTCACAATTGACAGTGTGTTTTCACCCAGAGAAACCATGTCAGCTGTTGGCGGAGCAGATTTGATTAGCTCTAGAGACAGCTTGTACAAGCTAGACATGCTTCTTATTTCCCCTTCCCTTTTCCATCCTTTCTTCTACCCCCCCCCCAATCTCTTAAGCTTACAGATATCCCAACTTGTGACCATGAGCATAGCATAGGAGAAATGTGGCTATAGCAATAATAATAATAATGTTAACTTACATTTTCTATGAGGATTTATGAACCTCAGAGAATTTAACTGAGTCTCATAAGGCCCCAAATGTAATAGATGTCGGAGAGAGGATTTGAATTCAGATCCACTGGCTCCTGCCCCATCCCATTAGGTTTATCAGGATAGTAAATCAACAAGTCATCAGCTCTAGTTTGTATAATAATGAATCAGGTCTAGCACTTGGAGTCTAGCATGCAGAATCATAATAGGGACAACCAGAGGAGAAAGAGAATTTACTTGACAACCTGAATCTCTCTTTCAATCAGTCTTTCTTATCAATGCTAGAAGGGTCAAGATGCAATGAAAGCATCTAATGGCTATTAATGAAAATGCTGATTCACTATTTTCCATGGAACTATGAATTATTTTAATGATATTGCAATATTCCATATGAAAACTATGTTTTCAAAAAATTTCCACCTTTATATATAATGTGAGACTTTTAATAACTCTATAAATTAGACTGGACAGATATTATTATCCTCCTTTGACAGAAAAGATAACCAAATTAGCAACAGAGCTAGAACTAGAATCTGGGACACAATTCTGAACTAGAAAAAACTTCCTTCCTCCTTCTCTCCCTCCCTTCCTTTCTTTCTTCCCTCCTCCCTCCCTCCCTTCTTCCCTTCTTTTTTTCCTTCCCTGCTCCCTTCCTTCCTTCCCTCCCTGTAAAGGGCTGGAACTGAGCAAATGTACTTGGATAATGGAGCACTTGAGGCTAATTGCCAATTGGACAATTCTTTATTGCCACATGTTTGGAGGATGACCCTCCCCAACTATTCTGTGTTGGCTGGATTGATGGGTGTGGACAAAGAAGGGGAAGTGACATGAGTGGGTGGAGTAGGAGGAGTCAATTGATTTATTCTCCTGGTCCTGGAGAGGGAGGAAGGAGGTGGGAGATTGCTAGATCTAATCCCCTGACCTAGACTGCCAAAGACCAAGAATAAAGACTTTTAATTATCCTGACTCCGGCTGATTCTAAGAGATCCAGGGTCCCAACACCTCCCTCCCTCCCTTTCTTCCTTCCTTCCCTCCCTTCCTATTTCCTTCCCTCCCTCTCTCCTTTCCTCTCTTCCTTCTTTCCCTCCCTCCCTCCTTTCCTCCTTCCCTTCCTTCCTTCCTTCCTTCCTTCCTTCCTTCCTTCCTTCCTTCCTTCCTTCCTTCCTTCCTTCCTTCCTTCCTTCCTTCCTTCCTTCCTTCCATCCTTTTTTCCTTCCCTTCCTTCCTTCCTTCTTGCCTGCTGCCTGCCTATCTTCCACCTTATGTCTCTCTTTTGTCTTTTCTATCATTCTTCTTCAATCTTCATTAACAATTTCTTCCTTTTCTCAATTTTTTTTACTGACATTATTTCTAGTCCTTGTGACTCTGCAGACACAAAATATTGGACAAATTGACTAATGATGTTCTTTCTATCTCTAAAATGTTCCTATAAGCTTTCTTCTTCCTAACTCTTCTCCTTGCCTGCCTTCCTTTTCTCGTTCCCTTCCTTCTCTTCTTCCATCTCTATATTACTAGTGCTAATATTTTATTTGTTTTTCAGAGAAATTGTAATGGGCATATTTCTTCTTCCAAAAATCTCAGTTCTCAAGAACAAATTCTCAAGATGTGCTGAAGGAATTAGTCCATTCTTTCCACACTGACAAGCCATAATAGTGCACAGATAAGATCCCTGTTATGATGATATTTCTGCTTCAGATTATTGTTTTGTTCATTTGTTTTTTCCCCCAAGGTTGAACCTGTTGTAACTGATTGTGTCTAGCATACATTCTTTGAATCATTCTACAATCTTCTACTCCAGGAAAAAAACAAACAAACTGTATCTTCTCAACTTAGTTAACCCAAGTTTATTCCTATTTAACAATTGCAAAGGAAGACAGGATTTTTTTGAGTTTTGATATCAGGACATGTCAATATGTTCATTTGTATTCATTATTTCTTTTTCTTGGAAGTCTTCATGAGTGAGCTCAAGGCCAAGTTCTATTTTGTAGGGTGGACAAAGGCACATGGAACCTCAGATTTCTCTGTCACCATCTGAGTATATTTTTGAGCCACCTTGGCTTCCTTTTCTGAGCAGACATTTCCATATGTATGTATGCATGCATGCATGTACACACATGTATGCCTTGTGTGTATATGTGCATATACACGCAAATGTGTTGATATGCACACACGTGTGTGAGTACATATATACATACCCATATAAACATGTATGTATCTCCTCTGTTATTAGTGTAGACATGCCTTCCAACTATCACCTTGCATCATAAGATGCTTCTCCCTTTCCACTATCCTTCAAACAACATCACTGCCTGGAATCAGATGGAACAAAGACTCACATTTCCATAGCAACTGACTAACACTATCCTCCTTTTAATCTCAAAGCAACTTTACAGGCAGGTATAAATCTAGGATTATTTTACCCCAGGTTAAAAAAAAAAATTCTATAGTTACAATGGCCCTTTATTTCAATGTAAGGAGGTTCACCTAGAAGGAGGAGCCTCAACAAAATCTATTACTAGATTATAGCAAAACTGAACTTTAAGGAATGTTTCTATTGTTTTTGTTGAGCAGAGGGACAATAGATGAGGAAGCATGTAGCACCCTGCCATATGGCATTGAAAATAACCTAAATCTTACCAACAGTCATGTGATATACTTCAATTTATGTAGGAATGGAGCTGGATGCCCTGTTATTTGAAGTAATCTATAGTCATTAAATCATGGAAACTCAGAATTGGAAGTTATTTCTTTATTTTCTTTTCGTTCTCCTGGCATGTAGCACAATGATTTACATACAGTTTTATTAATAAAAGTTGATTTTTTTCTTGAATGTATAAATAAATGAATGGCTTTAGGAGTTCAACTCCAGTGATGACAAAAAGCTTCCTCATTTCTTTACCCTCTCACCAAGAATCCTTAGATTCTAATTTCATAATCTACAAAATTAATAGGTCAAACAATATGATCTTTAAGGTCTCTTATAGTTCTAAATCCAGTGACTCTATTATCTACTAATGTAACTCACAACTTTACAAAGTATCTAGAGTTGTTAGGAAATCATCATCATCATCATCATCATCTTCATTGTCCTTATTCCAAGCCAGGTTCTGCCTGCCCATAAGAAGAGGATGTATGTCTATTAGTGCTAGTTCTGCCTCTAGAGACACACAGGTAATAAATAATATTACCTTCAGAAGCAGGTGATTGAGCAGTGGTTGGAATGGGCCTAAAGTTAAGAACAGCATCATTCAAACTCAGCTTTAAACAGCGGCCAAATCACTTAACTTCTGTTTGCTTCAAATTTTCCAAGTATAAAATGTGAATAATAAAACTATGTCATAGAGTTATAAGCAATCAGTGATATAACAGTTGTAAAAAAGCACTTAGCACAGTGCCTGGCACATAATAAGAACTTATATAAATGTTTATTCCCCTTTGCTTTCCTCCCTCACCTACATGTAAGTTCTTCAGACATAAATAAGTCACTATACCCTCATCTGTTAATACCTAACTGGTATAGAAAGATGAATTTATAAAGGAAGGGTGAATGTAGACATAATAGTTAGTCAGACTTCAGGGAAAAGCAGTTTCCCCATCTGGGCTTTGTTCAGCTGATGTTCCCAAAGAAGAACATTCACCTGCGTCGTTTCAATTGCAGTCATTATAGTTATGACATACCATTCTGAATTGCATTGAATACATTGCAAACTGCACATATTTATTCCATTCAGGTAAACACTAAAATGGGATTGATTTTGTTCATTTGGGATTCCAGAACTAGATATCTAGGAAGACACTGTTGGAAATAAAAAGGGTTTTGTTTTGTTTTGTTTTGTTTCTTTTGTTTTATCATAGGAAGGAGCCCTGGGCTTTTGTCCTATATTGCTCCAATGGGCAATGACAGCCTTTGGCAAAATTGTTGAACAGGTGTACTGTGGAATTTTAGAGCTGGAACTTTAGAATGTTATAAAATAAAACATCAGAATAAGAAGATACATTAGAACCAAGATTTAGAAATGGAAGCAAGTTGAAACTCAATTTCATAAAGGGAAGGGACAAGAGAATACAGAATCTTACACTCTAAAACATAAAATATTAAAGCTTTAAAGAGTCATAGAGGACATCTAGTGTAACCATTTAATATTTTTTTTGATGTAAACTGTCTCAAAAATGATTTGTAGATAGTCAAAAAGCTAGTTAACAGTACAGCAAAGGTTTTAGCCCTAGTTTTCTGACTCTATTTGAGAGAGAGATTTTTTTATTATTTCCCAGTGATTTCTCACACCCTCCAAATTCTTCCCATTTAACACAAAAACAAAGATACACACACACACACACACACACATACACACACACACTACAGTTAAACAAATTACACAAATCAATGTTCAATTATTCTATTATCAGGTTGTGTAAGTATCTCCTTGCTTATATCTAAGGTCAAAAGCATGGGATCTTCACTTTCACCTCAGAGATTCCCTCCTACAACAAAGGCATAGTTCAGGTAGTACTCTCTATAGAAGCTTTTTTCTGACCCCCTCAAATGCTAGCTCCTTCCCTTTTAACTTCCTCATATTTATCTTATATTCATTTCACATATACTTATATATCTTCATGCTGAATTCCCCTATAGAAAGTAAATTCCTTAAGGGCAGAGATAAATTTCTCTTTGTATCCTCAGTTCCTAGCACAGTACTTGAATAAATACTTGTTTAATGTTGGTAATTCTTAAATTTTCATTTTAATATTCTCATATCTTTATATCATCATTCTTTGAACTATAACTTCTAGGATTCAAATTTATCCAGGGTCACCCAGCTAGTATAAATTTAACCCAAACCTGGGAAGTTGCCTGTTAGGGAGAGAGAAAGACCAAAAAAAGGGGGGGGAGGGGAAGGAAGAAAAAGAAATGCATACAACACAGAGACAGAGACACACACACACACACACACACAGAGGGAAGCAGACAGAGAGAAAAAGAAAGAAAGGAATGAATGAAGGAAGGAAGGAAGGAAGGAAGGAAGGAAGGAAGGAAGGAAGGAAGGAAGGAAGGAAGAAAGAAAGAAAGAAAGAAAGAAAGAAAGAAAGAAAGAAAGAAAGAAAGAAAGAAAGAAAGAAAGAAAGAAAGAAAGAAAGAAAGAAAGAAAGAAAGAAAGAAAGAAAGAAAGAAAGAAAGAAAGAAAGAAAGAAAGGAAGGAAGGAAGGAAGGAAGGAAGGAAGGAAGGAAGGAAGGAAGGAAGGAAGGAAGGAAGGAAGGAAGGAAAAAATAAATTAGTAACATTCATTTGTCCTTTCTCCAATACTCTGTTAGTCATATGAAGTACATGAAAAAGTTTCCCTCTTTTCAAATCAGTATGTTTCTATTTGCAGCAGAGCCTTCTGGCCCCAGGGCATTGCTTACTGGAAAAAGAGTCCACCATACCCAAGAAAGCTGTCTATCAAGATTCCTGCCATATTCAGCCATAGCTCAGCTTGTTTACAGACTTGCATTTTGATAAAAATGTCTCTTTCTGAGATAGATGACACTCTTGCCAGCAATTGCTATGATGAAGAATTCATTCAAACATCTCAGGCTCTACACAAGCACAGAGTATGAAAATTCTGCAGGTAATTTCTACTCACAGTCCAATCTGTTGCCTGGTCACCCTAAATAGAGCTCTCTCCTATGTTCTCAAGATAGATCTGACATTATACACACCACTTTATCCTCTCTACCACAGCAGGTGCAGTTAGAAAGAGAAATCGAGCAAGGCATTAATAAGAGCCCTAATGAAGAAACAAAATAGCCTGTCTGTCACTATAAGTAATGCCAGTCACTTCTGAGAAATTAAAATGGCATCACATCCTACAAATAGTCCGATTTTCTTTCCATCCTTTTACTATTCTTCTTCCACCTCATATCTCTCCTCTACAACTTTTCACTGCAGGTACCATTTTAATACCCTTTGAAATGTCATAGTTTGTGAGGAATTAGGGTGGGATTGGATAAGTGGGATTGGATAAATCGGTGGACAACTGGGCAAGGATTTAGATTACATTCAACAAACATTTATTAACTATCTGCTCTGGTCAAGTCACAGTAGAGGCTTTTGAGGATACAACTCCCCTTCATACATACAAAAACACATGAAGAGAAAGAGAGAGAGAGAGAGAGAGAGAGAGAGAGAAAGAGAGAGAGAGAGAGAGAGAGAGAGAGAGAGAGAGAGAGAGAGAGAGAGAGAGAGAGAGAGAGAGAGGGAAGAGAGAGACAAAGAGACAGAAAAAGGGAGGGAGAGGGAGGGGAGGGAGAGAGAATCAGTCAATGGGCTCAATGGGCTTAGTTACATTCTCCTGTGTCAATAAATCATGAAAGACAAGTATCTCTGATGTAATTTGAGGAAAGAGAGAATCTCAATCTAACTATCAAAATCTTGCAGAGGAAAGACACATTTTTGCATAGAAATTCAATGAAACCTTAAAACAGTTTATGTTCAAACATAAAATATTATAGACAGATGGTACTTTGAAACATAGAACATTCAAAGTGTAATGTAAAACAACACTTAAAGTCAATCAACAATTATTAAATAATTACTATGTTCTGGGCTTTGGTTTCAAGTCTTAGCTGTGGTTCTTACTTTGGACCAGATAACCAATATATGATTCAGATTCTTCAACAATAAAATGAAATGGATCTGCTTAACTAGACTCTAAAAGTCTATAGATCACTAGATTCAATGACTTATGAGATAAAAAATGACAATAGAAATCATCTAATGCAAATTCCTCATTTACAAATGAGGAAAGTCAGACTTTAGGGAAAAGAAATAACATGTCCAAAGTCAGATAAATAATGAATGATAGGTTCATGATAAAATTAATTATAAATTGGGAGTGTTCCAATTTAGGTTAGTGCCTGATTTTTATTACAGATTACAATTATGAATAAATTTGATCATAAGCAGAAAACTATGGATTATCGATCTTCAGTGGTTTACTGGGGAAAATTTTAACTGTTTCATTGAACAATCAAGATGGCTAAGAAAAGGTAGTGATTCACCTGAGCTGTCCCTCAAACCCCTCAAAAACCCCTTTAAATGAACCAAAAAAAATGATTTCTGGAATAACAGAACCCATAAAAGGACAAAGTGAAATAATTTTTTTCAGGAATAAAGAATTTAGAAAATCAGAAGAAAAGGTTTATAATACTTCAATGAGAGTGGAACATGACACAGAAAGCTATGCCACCAAATGCCAGCCTGAGCAAAAACTCAGCCCCAGAAAACCAGGAACAAATCTTGGGAGCCACTGAAAAAGCAGCTGCAATGATGGTAGCTTCCAGAGCTCTCAGCCCACAGATGATAAACAGGTCAAACAACTAGTTAGAGGGGTCTCTTTGCTAGCACTGAGGAAGAACTCTAAAGCAACAGATTGCTTTGCCCATATTTGGATCTAGATGGCAGTTCCTAGATGAGAAGGAGCACAATCACACCGGGCTTGCAGCCACAGTGGAACAGGAACACATCAATGTACCAGGGCAGAAAAGAGTGCTTGTGGTTGCTCACAGACCAAAGTACAAATTAGGAGAGTAGTAAAAAAAACACATCTGTTTAGATCATATCACCTTGGAAGAACTGAAAACTTACAGGATCCTAGAAGTGTCTCTGAAAACAGTTATACAAAACCCCTGAAGCTTGAAATAATGTACCCTTTGTCCAGGAAACAGAGCCCTACTTTTTAACAAAGAATTAAAAGCCAAGAAACAGATTGAGAAAACCAGTAACAGAAAAAATGTGACCATAGAAAGTTATTACAGTACCAAGGAAGGGCAAAATACACAATCAGAAGAAGATAACAAAGTCAAAGCTCCTACATTCAAAGCTTCCAAAGAAAATAAATATTTGCCTCAGGCCTTGAAAGAGCTCAAAAAGGATTTTGACAATCAAGTACCAGAGATAGAGTTGAAAACTGGAAAGACAAATGAGAATGATGCTAAAAAAAAAAAGAAAGAAAAAAAAAAAAGAGTCAACACCTTGTTAAAGGAAAAACAAAAAGAATACTGAGGGGAAAAATAATTCCTTCAAAAACAAACTAGATCAAATGGGAAAGAAGTATGAAAGCCAATGAAGAGAAGAATGCCTTAAAAAGCAGAATTGACCAAATGGGGAAAAAATTTACTGAAGAAACAACCCCTTTAAAAGTAGAAGAGACCTGATGAAAAAACAGGCACAAAAGGTCACTGAGGAAAATAAATGGAAGCTAATGACTTTATAAAATCAACAAACAAGAAAACAAAACAAAAGAATGAAAAAGGAGAAGACAATGTTAACTATTTCATTAGAAAACCAACTGATCAGGAAAATAGATCCAGGAGATGTAATTTTAAAGTCACAGCTACCAGAAAGCCATATTCAGGAAAAAAAGAGCCTTAACATTATCTTTCAAGAAATTAATGGGAAAAACTGCCTTGATATTCTAGGACCAGGGAGTTAAAATAAAAATTGAAGAACTCCATCATTGACATCCTAAAAACAGAGGGGGAAATAGTCATTAAAAGAATTTATTAATTAATTACCTTCAGAAAAAGATCTCATAAGCCCCCAAAAATTGTTGTGAAATTCCAAAACTACAATTGCAAGGTAAAAATACTGTAAGTTGCCAGACAAAAACAATTCAAATATCAAGGAGAAATAGTTAGGATAGCCTAGGATCTGGCAACTTCTACAATAAAGGACTGGAGGGCCAAGAATACTATATTCCAGAAGGCAAAGGACTTGAGGTTATAACCAAGAATCAATTACCCAGCAAAATCAGCACCATCTGATGAGGAGGTGATGGATGTTCAATGAAATAAGAGACTTTCATTCATTTCAATTGAAAAAAAAACAAACAGAACTCCACAGAAAATGTAATCTAATCATCCACAGGATAATATACCATCATCAAGTAGGATTTATACCAAAAATGCAGGACTAGTTCAATATCAGGAAAACTATTACCATAATTGACTATATCAATAAAAAATGCAGAAATCATATAATAATTTCAATAGAAGCAGAAAACACTTTTGACAAAATATAGCATAGAATCTTATTAAAAAACACTAGAGAACACAGGGATAAAGGGAGTTTTTCTTAAAATAATAATCAGTATCTATCTAAAATCTATAGCAAGTATTTTTTGTAATGAGAAGCTGGATACATTCCCAATAAGATCAAGTGTGAAACAAGGATGCCCATAATCACCACTATTATTCAATATTGTACTAGAAATG
The DNA here is from genome assembly GCF_048593235.1 of Sminthopsis crassicaudata. Lineage (NCBI taxonomy): Eukaryota > Metazoa > Chordata > Mammalia > Dasyuromorphia > Dasyuridae > Sminthopsis > Sminthopsis crassicaudata. The sequence goes on along the minus strand of NC_133618.1, from coordinate 457,923,904 downwards.
TTGGCTTTAGTAATAAAAAAACAAAAAATAAATTAAAGGAATTAGAATAGTCAATGAGGAAATAAAACTCTCACTCTTTGAAGATGATAGGATGGTATAATTAGAGAACCCCAGAGAATCAACTAAAAAGCTATTAGAAATAATCCACAACTTTGGCAAAGTTACAGGATACAAAATGAATCCACTAAATCATCAGCATTCTTATACTTCACTAACAAAATCCAACAGCAAGAGACACAAAGAGAAATTCTATTTTAAATAACTGTTGATAATATAAAATATTTGGGAATTTATCTGCCAAGGGAAAATAAGGAACTATATAAGCAAAACTACAAAACACTTTCCACACAGATAAAGTCAAATCTAAGCAATTGGAAAAATATCAAGTACTCATGGATAGTTCTAGCATATATAATAAAGATGGTAATACTCCCTAAACTAATCGATTTGTTTAGTGCTAAACCAATCAAACTCCTGAGAAACTAACTATCTTACTAAACTAGAAAAAAATAAAAACCAAATTCATCTGGAAGAACAAAAGATCAAGAATTTCAAAAGAATTAATGAAGAGAAAAGCAAATTAAGGTGGCCTAGCTGTACCAGATCTAAAATTATATTGTAAAGCAGCAGTCATCAAAACCATTTGGTACTAGTTAAGAAATAGAGAAGTTATCAGTGAAATAGGTTAGGGTCACAGAACAAAATAGCCAATGACTATAACAATCTAGCATTTGACAAACCCAAAGGCCCCACCTTTTGGGATAAGAATTCACTATTTGACAAAACTGCTGGGAAAACTGGAAATTAATATAGCAGAAAGTAGGCATAGATCCACACTTAACACTGTATATGAAGATAAGTTTGAAATGGGTTCATGATCTAGACATAATGATACTATAAACAAATTAGAAAAAACAGGATAATTTGCCTTTCAGATTTGTGGAGGATGAAGGAATATGTGACCAAAGAAGAACTAGAGATCATTATTGATTATAAAATAGATAATCTTGATTACATTACGTTAAAAAGTTTTTGTACAAACAAAACTAATGTAGACAAGATTAGAAGGGAAGAAATAAACCAGGAAAACATTTTTATATCCTGATAAAAGCCTCATTTCTAAATTATATACAGAATTTATTCAAATTTATAATCAAGCCATTCTCCAATTGATAAATAGTCAAAGGATATGAACAGACAATTTTCAGATGAAGAAATTGAAACTATTTCTGCTCATATGAAAGAGTGTTCCAAATCACTATTGATCAGAGAAATGTAAATTAAGACATCTCTGAGATACCACTGCACACCTGTCAGATTGGCTAAGATAATAAAAGATAATGATGAATGTTGGGGGGTTATGTGGGGAAACTGGGACACTGATACATTGTTGGTGAAACTGTAAATAGATCTAACCTTTTAGGAGAGCAGTTTGGAATTTTGCTCAAAAAGTTATCAAACTGTGCATATCCTTTGATCCAGCAGTGTTTCTATTGGGATTATATCCCAAAGCGATCTTAAAGGAGGGAAAAGGACCCATATGTGCAAAAATGTTTGTGGCAATCCTTTTTGTAGTGGCTAGAAAATGGAAATTGATTGGATGCCCATCGATTGGAGAATGGTTGGGTAAATTGTGATATATGAATGTTATGGAATATTATTGTTCTGTAAGAAACAACTATCAGGATGAATACAGAGAAGGTCAGAGAGACTTACATGAACTAATGCAAAGTGAAATGAACAGAACCAGGAATGGCAACAACAAGATTATATAATGATCAATTATGATGGACGTGGGTCTCTTCAACATTGAAATGATTCAAACCAGTTCCATTTGTGCAGTGATGAAGAGAGCCATCTACACCCAGAGAGAGAACCATGGAAACAGAGTGTGGAACAAAACATAGCATTTGCACTCTCTCTGTTGTTATTTGCTTGCATTGTGTTTTCTTTCTCAGTTCTTTTTTTTTCTTCCTTCTTGATCTGATTTTTCTTGTACAAGATAATTGTTCAAAAATGTATACATATATTGGATCTAACACATATTTCAACATATTTAGCATGTATTGGCCTACCTACTAGCTAGGGGAGGGGGTGGGGGAGAAGAAGGGGAAAATTTGCAACAAAAGGTTATGCAAGGGTCATTGTTGGAAAAATTACTCATGCATATGCTTTGTAAATAAAAAGCTTCAAAAAAAAAAGCAAAGAAAATCTAATCTACAAACACAGGATTCAAGAGAAGCATAGAAAGATAAACAGGAGAGATATATTATTTAAAGATTACATGGTTTACATCTCTAAATGGGAATTCTGTAACTCTTAAAAATTGTATTTGTCACTGGGGCAGCCAGAGAGGGGCATCACATGAACTGAGAGTATGTTTATAAATGGACTTTGATGTGATGATATCAAAGAAAAAGACATTAAAGGGAGAAAAAGGTCTGTATTGGGAAAAGAGGAAAGGAGGTTATAATGAGATAATTAATTCCCATGAAGAAGTGCAAAAGACCTATTAACATTGAGGGAAAGAAGGGAGGGGGATAAACATTGTCTAAAGCTTGATCTCATCAGAGTTGGTTCTAAGAGGGAATAACTTAATCATTCAGTTGGGTATAGAAATTTATCTAACCCTATAAAGAAGTAGAAGAAGGAGAAAGAGGAAGAGAAAAAGGAGAGACAGGATAGAAGGGAAAACAGAAATCCTAGGGAAAAACATAAGAGAAGAGAGTAAAGGTTGATAGAAGATACGGCAGTGGGTAGGGTGGGTTAAAACAAAACAAAACAAAAAAAACACACAGGATTAAGGACAGGCTGGAAAGAGAGAAAAACCATATATACAAGGGAGAAAATAGGATAGAGGGAAATTCATAACTGGCAATCATAACTGTGAATATGAATGAGATGACCTCTCCCATAAAATGGAAGCAAATGGCAGAGTGAATTAAAAAATAGAAGAATACAATATGTTGTTTATAAGAAACATATTTGACACTAAGAGACACCTACAGAGGTAAAAGGCTGGAACAAAATTTATTATGCTTCAGTTGAAGTAAAAAAAAAAAAAAGCAGGGGTAGCTAGTCTAATCTCAAGTAAAGCAAAAGTAAAAATAGAAATTATTTACAGAGATAAGGAAGGAAAATACATCTTGATAAAAGGTACCATAAATAATGAAATAATAATGACACTAAAAGTTCATGCACTAAGTGGTAGAGCCAGAAAATTCCTAGAGATTTTAAGCCAGGTACAGGAAGAAATGGACAGCAAAAACTATTCAAGAGGGGGACCTCAAACTTCCTTTCTCAGAACCAGACAAATCTAACCACAAAATAAACAAGAAAGAAACTGGAGAGGTCAATAGGTTCCTAGAAAATCTAGATATAAAACAATTCTGAAGAAAATTGAATAGGGACACAAAGGAACACACCTTTTTCTTGGCAGTACATGGCTCCTACACAAAAAAGTGACCATATAGTAGGACATAAAAACCTCATAACCAAATGTAGAAAGGAAGAAATAGTAAATGTTTCCTTTTCAAACAACAATGCAAATATATATATATATTCAATAAAGGGCCAGGGAAAGATAAACTAAAAACCAATTGGAAATTAAATAATCTAATTCTAAAACATGAGTGGGTCAAACAGCAAATCATAGAAATAATCCATAATTTCATTCAAGACAATGACAAGAATGAAATGATATACCAAAAGCTATGGGATGCAGCCAAAGCTGTTTTTAGGGGAAATTTTATATCTTTAAATAGGTACATAAATATTTTAGACATGCAACTTAAAAAGCTAGAAAATGAATGAATTAACTTCCTCAAATTTAAATGCTAAATTAAAAATTATGCAACTCAAATGAGACATTAATAAAATTGAAACTAAGAAAACTACTTAATTAATAAATCAAACTGAGTGTTGGTTAAAAAAACAATGAAATGGATAAACCTTGGTTGTGTTTATTAGATCAGAAAGAAGAAAGCAAAAAAACAAATCACCAGGATTAAAAACGAAAAGAGTGAACTTACCACTAATGAAAAAGAAATTAAAGCAATAATTAGGAGCTATTTTGCCCAACTGTATGGCTATAAATTTTACAATCTAATTTAAATGGTTGAATATTTACAAAAATAAGAATGGCCCAGGTTAATAGAAGAAGAAATAAAATACTTAAATTGTCCCATTTTATTTTTTTAAATTTTTATTAAAATACTTTATTTACAAAACATATGCATGGGTAAGGTTAATTTTTTTTTCAGGAAAACCTGAATTTATTAATTTTCTTTGTAGCTTTTTATTGACAGAACATATGCATGGGTAATTATTCAACACTGTCCCTTGCAATCATTTCTGTTTCAACTTTTCCCTTCCTTCCCTCCACCTCTTCCCCTAGATGGCAGGCAGTCTCATACATGTTAAACATGTTAAAGTATATCTTAAATACAATATATGTGTACATATTTATACAGTTCTCTTACTGCACACACACACACAAAAATCAGATTTAGAAAGGTAAAAATGACCTGGGAAGAAAAACAAAAATACAAGCAGTCCACATTCATTTCCCAATGTTCTTTCTCTGGATGTCACTGGTTCTGTTCATCACTCATCAATTGGAACTGAATTGGATCTTCTCATTGTTGAAAATATCCACTTCCATCAGAATTGATCCTCACATAATATTATTGTTGAAATGTATAATGATCTCCTGGTTCTTCTCATTTCATTCAGCATCAGTTGATGTAAGTCTCTCCAAGCCTCTCTGTATTCATCCTGCTGGTCAATTTTTACAGAACAATAATATTCCATAACATTTATATCCCACAATTTACCCAGCCATTCGGCAATTGATGGGCATCCATTCAATTTCCAGTTTCTAGCCACTATGAAAAGGGCTGCCACAAACATTTTAGCACATACAGGTCCCTTTCTTTCCCCCTTACTCCCCTCCCTAGTATTAAACTTCTGAGCATCACTTCCCTCATGCAGCCTTCCCTCTTTAGGATCCCTCCCCCCCACCTTAGAGTCCCTTCCCTTTTATTAAATATTTTCCTTATAATTTCTGTATTCCCTTCTATTTAATTTATTCCTTCCTTTTCACTTTTCCCCTCCCACTTTTCAATGAAGTGGGAGAAGTTTCTCTGTAAGTCGTATATGTCTAATATTCTTTTCTTTAAGCCAAGTCTGATGAGAATAAAATACATACTATGTTCATCCCCCTCCCTTCTTTCCTTCAGATATAATAGGTTTCCTTTGCCTCTTCATGAAATGTAGTACCTCCACTTTTCCCTTTTTCTAGTCCAATTCCCTTTCCAAATCTAGCTTCTTTTTTATATTATATCAGTGAAACCAAATTATACATGTATTCTTGATGTATGCTCATAACAGAAATATAGTTCCCAACATTTCTTTTTACCTTTTTATATTTCTCTTGAGTCCTATATTTAGAGGTCAAACTTTTTGTTTAATTCAAGTTTTTTTTTTTGTTTGTTTTTTGTTTTTTGTTTTTGTTTTTTCTTTTTTTGCCAAAAATAGATGGAATTAACCTATTTTGTTGAATATCCACCTTTTTCCCTGGGGAAAAAAAAATGCTTATTTTGACTGGGTGAGTTATTCTTGGCTGGAAACCAAGTTCCTTAGCCTTTCAAAATATCAGATTCCAGGCCCTTTGATCCTTTAATGTGGACACTGGTAGATCCTGAGTAATCTTTATTGTGGCTCCTCTGTATTTGATTTTTTTTTCTCGTAGCTGTTTATAGTATTTTTTCCTTGGTCTGATAGTTTGGGAATTTAGACACAATATTTCTTGGAGTTTTGATTTGGGGATCTCTTTCAGTAGGTGATCAATGAATTCTTTCACTGTCTATTTTACACTTTGTTTCTATTACATCTGGACAGTTCTCTTTGATGATTTCCTAAAAAATAATGTCTAGGCCCTTTTTTTCATCATAATTTTCAGGAAGTCCAATAATCCTCAGATTAACTCTCTAGATCTATTTTCCAGGTCTGTTCTTTTCCCAAATAGGTATGTAACATTTTTTTCTGTTTTTTCATTTTTTTTTTTTTTTTTGTTTGTTTTTGCTTGACTGATTCTTGGTGTCTCCTCAAGTCATTCATTTCATTTGTTCAATTCTGATTTTAAATGAATGATTTTCTTCATTTTTTAATTTCTTTTTTTTTAATTGTCCATCTGATTTTTAAATTAGCTTTGTTTTATGGATTTTTTTTTCCATTTCACACATTTTATTTTTTAGAGAGCTATTTTCTTTTTCCAACTCACTAATTCTGTTTTTTAGGGATTTGATTTCTTTATCCACTCTACCTTTAAATGAGAGAATGAGAGGGATGACTTATCCAGACTCTCTTGCCAAGCTTCCCTTTCCTTTCCCCATTTTTCTTCTAGCTCTCTTGTAAGAGCCTTTTTAATTTCTTCTATGAGAGTCTTGTGTGGTGGGGATCAGATCATATACCCCTTTGGGGTTTCATCTAGAGACAGTCTGTTTTTAGTCTCCTTAAGGTTTGAAGTCTGCTCTCTATCCATATAGAAGCTATCAATAGTTAGAATGCACTTTTAAATTTTTACTCATTTTGTCAAAAAAGAAACAAACAAACAAAAAAAACTTTAGTCTGCTTTTGAGGCAGTATAGTATTACCAAGCTTCCTCTACAGACAACAGGAAGTAGCAGTGAAGCAGCAGTGGGACAGCAATGGCTGGACTGGGATCAGGGGTTGTGCTCTGAGAGGGTGCTGAGTCACTCTGTGTGTTGGGTGGGTGTGGCAGGTCCTGACTCTTAGCATTTTGGAGTTATTGTCTTTACTCCCTGTGTTTATAGCTTCTCTGCTGATCTACTGGCTTGCTGCCAGGGCAAAGTAACTCACACTGTGGTCAAGTTCTCCTTGCAAATTTTCCACTGGTTGAGACCACACCCCGCCCCCCTCTGGTCTGCTCAGCATGAGCTGCCTTTTGTGCTCTCACTGACAACTTGGCTAATGCTGAGCTTGGTCTAATCTTCCCTCCCACAACCCAAAACATACCTTTTCTGGTGAATTTTGAGAATATCTTCTGTTAGTAATGGATTATACTCCCAATATTTATAGATTTTGACAGTCAAGGGCAAATTCTGAGGCCTTTCATAACAGAAGTAATCTAAGGGTAAAGAATTGCTTAGATAGATGTGTATCCTCTCTGCCATCTTGGCTTCACCCCCCTAAATAATCCGACTTTAAAATAAAAAATTGGAAAAGTCATTTATGAACTCCCTAAGAAAAAATCTCCAGGTTCAGATGTATTTGCAGATGAATTTTAGTAAGTGTTTGAAGAACAATTAATTCCAATACTATGTAAATTATTTGGAAAAATTGATAAAGAAGGAATACTGCCAAATCCCTTCTATGACACAAATATGACATTGTTATCTAAATCAGGAAGAACCAAAACAGACAAAGAAAATTACAGACTAATTTCTCTAATGAATATTGATGCAAGAAATTTAAATAAAATACTAGCAAAGAGATTACAGCCATTTCTCAGTAGGATAATACACAATGACCAACTGGAATTTATACCAGGACTGCAGAGCTGGTTCAATATCACGAAAACTATTATCATAATCAACCATATCAATAAGAAAACATATATAAATTATTATATTTTTATTATAGAAACATATGAAATTATTATATGATAATCTCAATAGAAGCAGAAAAAGCTTTTGACAAAATATAGCATACATTCCTATTAAAAACACTAGAGAGCACAGGGATAAAGGGAGTTTTCCTTAAAATAATAATCAATATCTATCTAAAACTTATAGCAATCATTTTTTTGTAATGGAGAGAAGCTGGATACATTCCCAACAAGATCAGGGGTGAAACAAGGATGCCCATAATAACCACTATTATTCAATATTGTACAAGAAATGTTGGCTTTAGTAATAAAAAAAAAGAAAAAGAAATTAAAGGAATTAGAATAGATAATAAAGAAATAAAACTATCACTCTTTGAAAATGATATGATGGTATAATTAGAAAATCCTAGAAAATCATCTGAAAACCAACTGGAAACAATTAACAGCTTTAGCAAAGTTGCAGATTATAAAATAAACCTACACAAATTATCAGCATTTCTATAAATTACTGATAAAGTACATCAAAAAGAGATAGAAAAACAAATTTCATTTAAAATTATTGTAGACAAAATAAAATACTTGGAGATTTACCTGCCAAGACAAACCCAAGAACTATATGAACACAATTACAAAACACTTCTCACACAAATAAAGTTAGATCTAAATGATTGGAAAAATATAAATTGTTCATTGCTTGGCTGAGTTAATATAATAAAAATAACAATTCTGCCTAAATTGGTCTACCAATCCAACTACCAAAACATTATTTTATAGAATCAAAAAAAAAAAATAGAACAAACACACACACACACACACACACACACACACACACATACACACATACACAGCAATATCAAGGAAATTGACGGGGGAAAAAAAAAAAGATGGTGGCTTAACAACACCAAATCTAAAACTGTATCATAAAATAGCAGTTATCAAAACCATTTGGTACTGACTAAAAAATAGAGTGGTATATCAGTGGAACAGATTAAATACATATGACGCAATAATCAAGCCTCTAGAAATCTAACATTTGATAAACCTCTGAACTCCAGTTTCTTGAATAAGAACTCAGTATTTGACCAAAATTGCTTGAAGAACTGGAATATAATATGTCAGAATAGCTCACACCCCATACCAAAACAAGTTCAAAATGGATACATAATTTGGACATAAAGGATGATATCATAAACAAATTAGGAGAATAATGTATAATTTACCTATCAGATCATTGGAGAAAGGAGGAATTTATGACCAAAGAAGAACTACAGAACATTATAAAAGGTAAAATGGACAACTTTGATTATATTAAATTTAAAAAGGTTTTGTACAAATAAAAAACAACAGAAACAAGGTTAAAAGGGAATACAAAGCTGGTTTAAAAAATAATAATAATCTTTGTAGCCAGTATTTCTGATAAAGGTCTCATTTCCAAAATATAAATATATAGAACCATGACAAATTAATAAGAATATAAGTCATTTCCCAAATGATAAATCATCAAAGGATATGAAGAGAAGATGAAATTAAAGCTATCTATAGTTATGTGAAAAAGTGCTCTAAATAACTATTGATCAGAAAAATGAAAATTAAAACATTTCTGGGATGTCACCTCACACCTCTCAGTCTGTCTAAGATGACAGGAAAAGATAATGGTAAATGTTGGAAGGGATGTAGGAAAACTGGGACAGTAATATATTGTAGGTGGAGTTGTGAAATCCAGCTGTTCTGGAAAGCAATTAGGAATTATGCCCAAAAAGCTATAAAAATTTGCATCCCCTCTGATCCAGCAGTATCACTACTGGGTCTGTATCCCAAGGAAATCATAAAGGAGGAAAAAGTACCCACATGTGCAAAAATGTTTGTAGCAGCTCTTTTTTTTGGTAGCAAAGAATTGAAAGATGAGTAGATGCCCATCAATTGGGGAATGTCTGAGTAAGTTGTGATATGAAGTCAATGGAATATTATTGTTCTATAAAAAATGATGAATAAGATTATTTTAGAAAGATTTATAAGAACTGATGCTGAGAAAAACAAGAACCAGGAACATGTTGTACACAATAACAGCAAGTATGTACACTAGGAAAGACTTGGTTCTTCTCATTGGTTCAGTGATTCCAAGCAATCCCAAAAGACTTTGAGCAGAAAATGCCATCTGCATCATAAAAAGAACTTAGGAGACTGAATGTAAATCAACACATGTTATGTTCACTTATTTTTTCTGTTATTGTTTTTATTTCTTCCATGATTTTTCCTTTTTGTTCTGATTTTTCTCTTCCAACATTATTCATAAAGCAATGTGTGTTAAAAATATTTTTTTTAAAAAAGGAAAAAAAAATCTCATTTGAGCTCTTCATGTCTTGAGACCAAAAGCTCACTGAAAAATAATTTCTCAAAAATCAGAAATGAGCAAATGGAAGTTAATGACTATGAGAAATCAAGAAACAATAAAACAAAATCAAAAGAATGAAAATAAAATTAAAATGTGAATGTTTATTGTAACATAAACTGGCCTGAAAAATAAATCCAGAAAAAAATAATTTAGAAGTTATTGTTCAACCTGAAAACCATGATTTAAAAAGAGTCTATACATCATCTTTCAAGAAATTATCAAGGAAAAACAAAGATTACAAAATGAAATTGTCTAGAATATTATAGCTAAATTCTGCAACTCCCAGGAAAAGGTGAAAACATTGCAAGCAGCCAGAAAGAAATCATTGAAATAGTGGAGCCACACTCAGGAAAACACAAGATTTCGCAGCTTTTATATTGAAGATCAGAGGGCTTGGAATATGATATTCTGGAGAGAAATGCAGCTAGAATTACAACACAGAATCAATTACCCAGAAAAACTGAGTATAATCATTAAGGGGAAAAGGTAAATATTCAATACAATAAAGAATTTCACAAGCATTCATAATGAAAAGATCAGAGCTGAATAGAAAATATGATTTTCAAATGTAGGACTCATGAGAACCAAAAAGAGAAAGCTCTCAAAAGGCCTAGAAAGCCCTCCATGAAGTGGAGCAGGATGAAGTGTACTGTGTACAAAGTAGAGGCAGTATTATCAGATGATCAGCTGTGAACAATTTTGCTATTCTTGGCAATGTTGTAATCCAGGTCTACTCTGAGGGACTTTTTGATGAGGGGTGCTATCTATACCCAGAGAAAGAACTGCTTGCATCTGAATAAAGTTAGAAGAGTATTTCTTTGCTCTATTTTTCTTGAGAATATTTTTTGGGGGAGATCTATTTTTTTTTCATGACCTTATTTTTATACAAATGTTTTGAATGGCTTTGCATGTGTCCTCTTAATGGAGGAGGGGGAGTGAAGATAGGGGGAAGTTGAAAGAATCTGGAATTCAGGGTTTTAAAAAAAATTTGAGAAATAATTTTGCATGCCACTGGGAAAGTAAAAATATTAAATTTTAAAAGAAGGGAAGGAAAAAAGGAAGGGAGGAAAAAAGGGAGGGAGGAAGGAAGGAAGGAAGGAAGGAAGGAAGGAAGGAAGGAAGGAAGGAAGGAAGGAAGGAAGGAAGGAAGGAAGGAAGGAAGGAAGGAAGGAGAGAGAAAGGGAAGAAAGGAGGAAAGGAGAGAAGGAGGAAGGGAGGAAAGAAGGGAGGGAGGAATGAAAGGAGGGAGGGAGGAAGGAAGGGAGGGAGATAGGGAGGGATGGATGAAGGGAGGAAGGCAGATAAGAAGGAAGAAGGGAAGGAAAGAAGGATGTGAGGTGCTTTCAAAAAATGACTTTTAGATTTTTCTTGGATTAGCATGTTTATGTATGTCAATAATCACTATGATTATAATATATACATGTAAAGATTACAATGAGTCCCGAGAACCTTTCAATAATGAATGAATTCCTGACAGTTTTTCAGCAAAAATAAGATTTTTAAAAAATTCAATGTAGCTAGTAACAGTTCATTATTTTCACTCATATAAATGTGTTTGCATGTATTTATATGTATATTACGCTTGTGTGTGTGTCAGTTTCAAATAATTTGTAACTATCCCTGGGATAAGTAGCCTATGCAAAAGTATAAGGAGAAATATAGTACAGATTTTGTTTTTAAATTTTGTATTTTGCATAATAAAATAAAAAATACAAATAAAATTTTGCAAAATAAAAATAAAAAATAATTGCATAATATAAAACCTTATTTTTTCAGACTGAATTCAGATACCATTAGTTTTTTTTTTTTTTTTTTTTTTTTCTGGTTATGCACAACATTTTTCATTTTATGTTCTTCTGAGTTATATCTTGGATCACTGTATTTCTGAGAACTTCATTCACAATTGGATATCTTACAATATTAGTGTTACTTTACATTTCAGTTTGTATCAGTTCATGAAAGTCCTTTCAGGTTTTTCTTACATCATCTTGCTTATTGTTTCTTATTCTACAAGACTATTCCATCATAATTTCATGCAACAATTTATTCAACCATTCCCAATTGATGGGCATTCTCTCAGTTTCCAATTCTTTGCCCCCAGAAATAATGCTACTATAAACTTTGTATATATATATATATATATATATATATATATATATATATATATATGTATATATATATACATATACATACATATATATATATATATTTGCTTTTTGGGTTTTTTATTTCTTTTGCTATATAAATCTAGTGCTAGTGTTGCTAGGTCAAAGGGTATGCATGGTTTTCTAACTCTTTGGTGATAGATCCAAATTGCCCTTCAGAATGAATCAGTTCACAATTCCACCACAAATGCATTAATGTCTTATTTTTCCCATGTTCCCTCAACATTTATCATTTTCCCTTTTTTATCCTATAGATCAATTTAATGGGCATGTGGTAGTACTTCTGAATTATTTTATTTTGCATTTCTCCAATAGATAGTGAATTACAGCATTTTAAAAATATGGCTATAGATAGCTTTGATTATTTCATCTGAAAATAGTTCTTATCTTTTGATAACTTACCAATTGGGGAATGGTTCTTATTTTTGTAAATTTGACTCAGTTTTCTGTATGTTTGAAAAATGAAACCTTTATCAGAAAAACTTTCATTTTTTTTTTAACAATTACTCACCAACTGTTCCCTCCACCTCAGTTTATCCTATTATCTCTCTCTTTTCACTTTCTCCTCAAAAGTATTTTACTTCTATCTTCTCCCCAATCTGCCCTTCCTTCTATCACCCTTCTCTCATTCAGTTCCCTTCCTATTATCTTGTAAGATAAGATAGATTTCTATACCCAACTGAGTAAGTTATTCCATTTTTGAGCTAATTTAGATAAGGTTCATTCACTCTCTTTTACTTTCCACTTTCCATCCACTGTAAAAGCTTTTTATTGCCTCTTTTATGCGATAATTTACCCTATTTTGACATCTCCCCTTCTCTTTCTTCCAGCGCATTCCTCTCTCAGCCCCTAAATTTATTTTTTAAATATATTCCCTTCATAATCAAGTCACCTCTGTGCTCTCTGTCCATATATACTCCTTTTAACTGTCCTCATAATGACAAAATCCTTGAGTTACCAGTATAATCTTTCCATATAGGAATGCAAACAGTCCAACCTCAATAAGTTCCTTAAGATATCTCTTCCCTGGTTACCTCCTCATGCTTTTTCTTACTCCTATTTTTGAAAATGAGATTTTCTATCCAGCTGTGGTCTTTTCATCAAGAAATCTTGAAAATACTTTATTTCATTGAATATCCATTTTTCCCCTGAAGAATTATACTCAGCTTTGCTGGGTAGGTAATTCTTGGGTGTAATCCTAGCTCCTTTCCCTTATTGAATATCATATCCCAAGCCTTTCTATCCTTTAATGGAGAAGTTGCTAAATTTTATGTTATCCTGACTGTAGCTCCACAATACTTCAATTGCTTCTTTCTGGATACTTGCAATATTTTCTCTTTGACTTTGAAGCTCTATAATTTGGCTATGATATTCCCAAAGTTTTCACTTTGAGATCTCTTTCAGAACATGACTGGTGGATTCTTTCAATTTCTGTTTTAACTCTCTGGTTCTAGAATATCAAAGCAGTTGTTTTTGTTTTTGTTTTTGTTTTTTTCATTAATTTCTTGAAAGATAATGTTAAGGCTCTTTTTTTTTTTTTTTCTGAACTTGGCTTTTTGATAGCAATAATTTTAAAATTATGTCTTTTGGTTCTATGTTCCTGATTAATTGGTTTCCCAATGAGATTTAGGGGTTCTCAAATTATGGCCCGCAGGCCAGATGCAGCCTGCTGAGGATTTTTATGCGGCCTGTCTAGTTATGGCAAATGGGCTCAGAGGCAGAGACAGAGTGTGAGGCTTTGTTTTTACTATAGTCCGGCCCTCCAACAGTCTGAGGGACAGTGAACTGGCCCCCTATTTAAAAAGTTTGAGGACCACTGGAACGTTGTCTTCTACATTTTCATTGTTGTTTTGTTGTCTTGATTCTCATAAAGTCATTACCTTCCATTTATTTTCCTCAGTGAGCTTTTGTACCTGTTTTTGCATTTGGCCAATTCTACTTTTAAAGGGGTTGTTTCTTCAGGAGATTTTTTTCCCCCATTTGGCAAATTCTGCCTTTCAAGGCATTCTCTTGTTGTGCCACAATTCCTTTTAAATGTCATAACCCAGGGGGCAGCTTGGTGGCTCAGTGGATAGAGCACCAGCCCTGAATTCAGGAGTACCTGAGTTCAAATCTGGTCTCAGACACTTAACACTTCCTAGCTGTGTGACCTTGGGCAAGTCACTTAACCCCAGCCTCAGGAAAAAAAAAAATGTCATGACCCAGTTTCCCCAATTAACCTACCTCAGTTACTCTGCCCCAAAGCCTCAGGTTATAAGCATTCCCTCTTAATCATTAGAATGTTTGATAGGATAAAGGTCTTATCTTAGAAGTCATTAGAGGGGGCGGAGCCAAGATGGCGGAGAAGAAACACACGACTCAGTGAACGTCCTCACTCCCTCACAACCAATTAGATAAATTAAGTCTCAAAATTAGCTCAGGACTGATAGATACCACAAGGACTGGAAGCACGACTTACCAGCTGAAGAGAATCTGGAGTTTCAACAGGAAAGGTCAGTTCTCAGGGGAGGAATAAGAAAGACCAGCACAGACGGTGGGGTAGGGGCACACTGCGCCCATTGCGCTGGGAGGGGCTCTGGGATCAGAGAAGCCACTGAGGTAAAGGAATCTGGCACAGGCTGTTAGCTCTTCTCTGCTAATTATTTAGCAGTTCAGAAGAGAAAGCCAAAATATTTTAAAACTCAGATTAGATTTCCCCCCTCCCCTCCCCCCACCCTGGGGGTGACTCGGCAGACTCGGCACCAGGGGGTGTGGCCTCAGCTACCTCCTGAGAATAGTTAAGAGACTGACAAGTGGGTGGATACGGCCCAAGGCAACACACACGGCCTAGCTTAGCTGGAGGGAGTGGAACTCAGCTCCAGGAAGTCCCAGAGAAGCGGAACCTTTGAACTAGGGACCGCGGTTTCTGGCAGACACTTCCAGTTTGAGCACAGGGGCTTCTCACGTCACCTGCTGCAGACAACCACTCCCCACCCGGACACATAGGCTGAGCTTCTTGCTGTCTTCACTATTCTACGCCCTCAAAGCACAGCAGTGCTAATCACCTCTGAGGCACTTCCAGGGAGGGGGTGGGGAACTCTCTCCCAGAGCTCTCTCTTAGCGCGGGCGCAGGGGCCGCTGCATCCATCCGGTCTGGGAGGAAGCTGGTAAAGAAGTAAATAATTTCCTACCCCAGGGACAGACCCCAAAACATTTTTTAAGTATGAGCAAAAAAGCTAGAAAAACTATAGATTCCTTCTATACAGAGAAAGAGCGGGTACCCAACCCCGAGGAAGTTGACAGCAGAGAATCAGCAGACAACAACCTAAAGGGGAACGATTCCTGCCCCCCATCACATAACTCTCTCCTAGAAGAAGCTCTTAAGAAATTGAGGGAGATCGAAGAAAAATGGGGCAAGGAAAGGGAAGTTATGATAGAGAATAACAACGTCCTGAAATTGGAGTTGGAAAAAATAAAGAATTCACAGGAGATGCAGGGAAACAAAATTAGTGAATTAGAAAAGGTTAAAAAAACACAGGAAAGTAGGATTTCTGAATTGGAAAAGATAAAAAAGTCTCAAGAAAATAGAATTTCTGAATTGGAAAAAGAAAATAATTCTCAAAAAAAAAAATTAGGGAAATGGAAAAAAATTCAATAGAGCAAAACAATTCATTTAAAAACGAAATTGGGCATTTACAAAAAGAACTAAAAACTGTGAAAGAAGAAAATAACTCCTTAAAAGTCAGGATGGAACAAATAGAAATGAATGATTCACAGAGAACCCAAGAATCAGTCAAACAAAACAAAAAAAATGAGAAGCTGGAGAACAACGTCAAATACTTACTGGGAAAATCTATAGACCTGGAAAATAGATCTAGGAGAGATAATCTGCGGATTATTGGACTTCCAGAAAACTATGACCAAAAAAAGAGCCTAGATTCTATTTTACAGGAAATTATCAAAGAGAACTGTCCAGAGATAATAGAAACAGAAGGGAAAGTAGATGTGGAAAGAATTCATCGAACTCCTTCTGAAATAGACCCTAAAAAAAGAACACCACGGAATATTGTGGCTAAGCTGCAGAATTACCACACAAAGGAGAAAATCCTGCAAGCAGCTAGAAAAAAACAATTTAAATACCAAGGTGCCACAATAAGGGTCACCCAAGATCTGGCTGCCTCCACATTAAAAGATAGAAGGGCCTGGAACCTGATATTCCGTAAGGCAAAAGATCAAGGACCGCAACCAAGAATGAACTACCCAGCTAAGTTTAGCATCTTTTTCCACGGAAGAAGATGGTCATTCAATGAAACAGAGGAATTCTATATGTTTCTAAGAAAAAAACCAGACTTAAACAAAAAATTTGATCTACATCCACAAGACTGAAGAGAAACAGAAAAAGGTACACAGAACCCTTGAGAACTGTAACTCTGTTGTGGGTATATAAAAAATACTCAAGGATAATTTGATTTTACTGATATAAAAGAAAAAAAGGGGGGTGTAGTAAAGGGAAGGAGGTCGGTTCAGAAAAAGGGGAAGGAGTGATAAAAAGAGGGAAACTACATCCCAGGAAGAGACATAGAAAATACACCATATCTGAGGGAACTTAGTGAGGGGGAGAATCATTGTGTGAATCTTACTCTCATCAGAAGAGGCTCAAAGAGTAAATAATTAACATATTTGTTTTTCAGAGAATTTTCTCTCACCTCATTAAAAGGGGGGAGAGGAAAAGGGGAAAGGAAAAGGAGAATAAGTGAAGGGACTTGGAGGGAGGGGGGAGGGATCCTAAAAAAAAAAAAAAAAAAAGAGGGAGGGTTGCGCGTCACAAGGGGGGTCTGTAAATTAAATATCGGGGAGGGGGATCAGGGGGGTCAAGGGAAAAAAGCATAATCTGGGGATAATACGATGGCAGGAAATACAGAATTAGTAATTTTAACTGTAAATGTAAATGGGATGAACGATCCCATCAAACGGAGACGGATAGTAGATTGGATCAAAAAGCAGAACCCTACAATATGTTGCCTACAGGAAACACACTTAAAGCAGGGAGATACATACAGAGTAAAGGTAAAAGGTTGGAACAGAGCCTATTATGCTTCAGGTAAAGCCAAAAAAGCAGGGGTAGCTATCCTTATCTCAGATCAAGCAAAAGCAGAAGTAGATCTCGTTAAAAAAGATAAGGAAGGAAACTATATCCTGCTGAAAGGTAGCATAAATAATGAAGCCATATCAATACTAAACATATATGCACCAAGTGGTATAGCATCTAACTTTCTAAAGGAAAAGTTAAGAGAACTGCAAGAAGAAATAGACAGTAAAACTATAATAGTGGGAGATCTCAACCTTGCACTCTCAGATTTAGACAAATCAAACCACAAAACAAACAAGAAAGAAATTAAAAAAGTAAATAGAACATTAGAAAAACTAGGTATGATAGACCTTTGGAGAAAACTGAATGGCAATAGGAAGGAATATACTTTCTTCTCAGCAGTTCATGGATCCTATACAAAAATTGACCATATACTAGGACATAAAGATCTCAAAATTAAATGTAGGAAGGCAGAAATAATAAATGCCTTCTTCTCAGATCACAATGCAATAAAAGCTACATTCAGTAAAAAGTTAGGGGTAAATAGACCAAAAAGTAATTGGAAACTGAATAATCTCATCTTAAAGAATGACTGGGTGAAAGAGCAAATTATAGAAACAATTAACAATTTCACCCAAGATAATGATAATGATGAGACATCATATCAAAATCTTTGGGATGCAGCTAAAGCGGTAATAAGGGGAAATTTTATATCTTTAGAGGCTTATTTGAAGAAAATTGAGAAAGAGAAGATTAACGAATTGGGCTTACAACTTAAAAGGCTAGAAAAAGACCAAATTATAAACCCCCAACCAAAAATCAAACTTGAAATACAAAAATTAAAAGGAGAAATCAATAAAATTGAAAGTAAAAAAACTATTGAATTAATAAATAAAACCAAGAGTTGGTTTTATGAAAAAGCCAATAAAATAGATAAACCTTTGGTAAATTTGATCAAAAAAAAGAAAGAGGAAAATCAAATTGATAGTCTTACAAATGAAAAGGGGGATCTTTCCACCAATGAAGAGGAAATTAGAGAAATAATAAGGAGTTACTTTGCCCAACTTTATGCCAATAAATTTGATAACTTAAGTGAAATGGATGACTTCCTCCAAAAATATAGGCTCCCTAGATTAACAGAGGAGGAGATAAATTGCTTAAATAGTCCCATTTCAGAAAAAGAAATAGAACAAGCTATTAATCAACTCCCCAGGAAAAAATCCCCAGGGCCAGATGGATTCACATGTGAATTCTACCAAACATTTAAAGAACAATTAGCCCCAATGTTATATAAATTATTTGAAAAAATAGGGGATGAAGGAGTCCTACCAAATTCCTTTTATGACACAGACATGGTACTGATACCTAAACCTGGTAGATCGAAAACTGAGAAAGAAAATTATAGACCAATCTCCTTAATGAATATTGATGCTAAAATCTTAAATAAGATATTAGCAAAAAGACTTCAGAAAATCATCTCCAAGATAATACACTATGATCAAGTAGGATTTATTCCAGGAATGCAGGGCTGGTTTAATATTAGGAAAACTATTAATATAATTGACCATATTAATAATCAAATTAATAAGAACCATATGATCATCTCAATAGATGCAGAAAAAGCATTTGACAAAATCCAACATCCATTCCTACTAAAAACTCTTGAGAGTATAGGAATAAATGGATTATTCCTTAGAATAATCAGGAGTATATATTTAAGACCGTCAGTAAGCATAATATGCAATAGAAATAAACTGCAACCTTTCCCAGTAAGATCAGGAGTGAAACAAGGTTGCCCACTATCACCATTACTATTCAATATAGTACTAGAAACGCTAGCCTCGGCAATAAGAGCCGAGAAAGAGATTCAAGGAATTAGAGTAGGAAATGAGGAAATTAAACTATCACTTTTTGCAGATGACATGATGGTATACTTAGAGAACCCCAAAGACTCTGCTAAAAAGCTACTAGAAATAATTCAAAATTTCAGCAAAGTGGCAGGATACAAAATAAATCCACATAAATCCTCGGCATTTTTATATATCACTAACAAAATGCAACAGCAAGAGATACAAAGAGAAATTCCATTCCAAACAAATGTTGAGAGTATAAAATATTTGGGAATCCATCTACCAAAGAAAAGTCAGGAATTATATGAGAAAAATTACAAAACACTTGCCACAAAAATAAAATCAGATTTAAATAATTGGAAAGACATTCAGTGCTCTTGGATAGGCCGAGCGAATATAATAAAGATGACAATACTCCCCAAACTAATCTATTTATTTAGTGCTATACCAATCAGACTCCCAAGAAACTATTTTAATGACCTAGAAAAAATAACAACAAAATTCATATGGAAGAATAAAAGGTCAAGAATTGCAAGGGAACTAATGAAAAAAAACTCAGAGGAAGGTGGTCTAAGTGTACCTGATCTAAAGCTATATTATATAGCAGCAGTCACCAAAACCATTTGGTATTGGCTAAGAAATAGACCGGTAGATCAGTGGAACAGATTAGATACAAAGGACAAAAAAGGGTACATCTATAGCAATCTAATCTTTGACAAACCCAAAGATTCCAACAATAGGGATAAAAATTCATTATTCGGAAAAAAACTGTTGGGAAAACTGGAAATTAGTATGGCAGAAATTAGATATGGATCCACACTTAACACCATATACCAAGATAAGATCAAAATGGGTCCATGATTTAGGCATAAAGAGGGAGATAATAAATAGATTAGAGGAACAGAGGATAATCTACCTCTCAGACTTGTGGAGGAGGAAGGAATTTATGACCAGAGGAGAACTAGAGATCATTATTGATCACAAAATAGAAGATTTTGATTACATCAAACTAAAAAGTTTCTGTACAAATAATACTAATGCAAACAAGATTAGAAGGGAAGTAACAAATTGGGAAAATATTTTTAAAAACAAAGGTTCTGACAAAGGTCTCATTTCCAAAATATATAGAGAACTGACCATAATTTATAAGAAACCAAACCATTCTCCAATTGATAAATGGTCAAAGGATATGAACAGACAATTCTCAGAGGAAGAAATTGAAACTATTTCCACTCACATGAAAGAGTGTTCCAAATCACTACTGATCAGAGAAATGCAAATTAAGACCACTCTGAGATACCACTACACACCTGTCAGATTGGCTAAGATGACAGGAACAAATAATGACAAATGTTGGAGGGGATGTGGGGAAATTGGGACACTAATACATTGCTGGTGGAGTTGTGAAAGAATCCAGCCATTCTGGAGAGCAATCTGGAATTATGCCCAAAAAGTTATCAAACTGTGCATACCCTTTGACCCAGCAGAGCTACTACTGGGATTATATCCCAAAGAAATACTAAAGAGCGGAAAGAGACATATATGTGCCAAAATGTTTGTGGCAGCTCTTTTTGTTGTAGCTAGAAACTGGAAGATGAATGGATGTCCATCAGTTGGAGAATGGTTGGGTAAATTGTGGTATATGAAAGTTATGGAATATTATTGCTCAGTAAGAAATGACCAGCAGGAGGAATACAGAGAGGGTTGGAGAGACTTAAATCAACTGATGCTGAGTGAAATGAGCAGAACCAGAAGATCACTGTACACTTCAACAACGATACTGTATGAGGATGTATTCTGATGGAAGTGGAAATCTTCAACATAAAGAAGATCCAACTCACTTCCAGTTGATCAATGATGGACAGAGGTAGATACACCCAGAGAAGAAACACTGGGAGGGGAATGTAAATTGTTAGCACTAATATCTGTCTGCCCAGGTTGCATGTACCTTCGGATTCTAATGTTTATTGTGCAACAAGAAAATGATATTCACACACATGTATTGTACTTAGACTATATTGTAACACATGTAAAATGTATGGTATTGCCTGTCGTCGGGGGGAGGGAATAAGGGAGGGGGGGTAATTTGGAAAAATGAATACAAGGGATAATATTATAAAATATATATATATATATATAATATAAAAAAAAATAAATAAAAAAAAATAAAAAAAAAAAAGAAGTCATTAGAGTATCAGGAGCCTCTCCCCATCTCTGCTACCTCCTTCCATTATGTCATCCTAGGTGCTTCCCCCCTTTAGCTCATCCCCATATCAGGTACCTCCCCCATTATGTCATCATTCTTGTTACCCTATAAAAGAATCTTGTATCCAACATTCATTGCTGGAGACAATAGTCTCATTCAGCCCTGGGACCAAACCATGGATCCATTTGGTCCCAGTAAATCTCTCCCTTTCAAATAAAATATTAATAATTCTCTAATCTCTATCTTGCCTCAATTTATCTGGCATTACACTCCTCATTGGCTTTTTGCATTTACTTTTCCATTTGACCTACTCTGATTTTTAAGGTGCTATTTTTTTTTCTCCGATATTCTTTTGTCTTCTTTAACAAACTGTTGACTCCTTTTTCACAATTTTCTTGCATCATTCTTATTTATCTTCCCAATTTTTTCTCCACATCTCTTATTTTATTTTCAAAATCCCTTTTGAGCTCTTTTAAGGCTCAAGAACAATTTTTATTTTCCTTGGAGATTTTGGATGTAGACCTTTTGATTTTATTATCTTCTTCTGAATATGTATGTTGATCTTCCTTGGCACAATAGTAACTTTATGGTCAGATTTATTTTATGATACTCATTTTCTCAACCTATTTCTTGGCTTTAAACTCTTTGTTAAAGTACGGCTTCCAAAGTGAAGAATGCACTATCCCAAGCTTCAGAAGTTTTGTGCAGCTGTTTTCAGAGACACTTCTAGAGGCCTAAGTTTTCAGTTCTTCCAGGGTGGTATAATCTAAGAAGAGGTGTTTTTATTACTCTCCTAACTTGTGCTCTAGTCTGTGAGCAACCACAAACACTCTGGTACTATGAGTGTCTCTGCTGTACTGTGGCTGCAAAATCTGATGTGCTTGTTCTCCTCCTCACCTAGGAACTGCCATCCAGATCCAAGTATGGGCAAAACAACAGAGTTCTTCTTTAGAGCTAGCAAAGAGACTCCTACAATTTTATGATCAGTTGTTTGAGTTGTTTGCAATCTGTGGCCTGAGAGCTCTCAAAGTCACCACCATTGATGCTGCTGATTCAGTGGCTCCCAAGACCTATTCCTACTCTGCTGGGGCTGGATTTGTGCTGATGCAGCCTGGGCTAGTTTCCTCCTGATACAACAGACCCTCCAAGCTGTTCTGGGATGAAAAATTACTAAACCTAGTCTTTTTTGGGGGGTCCTCATGCTCTAAAATTTATTTAGAATCATCATTTAAAGGTATTTGGAGGTGTTTAGGAGAGAACTTGGAAGAGTCTCTCCTTTACCATTTTAGGTCCAGGTCCCACAAAGACTTATAAGGAAATTTAGCTGCTGCCTTTCCTTTTACATTATAGGCTATTTAAAACTTTGTTTGAAAATTTGGGAATTTCTCTGTGAATAACCATGTCTTCTTTTCACAGCCTCTCCTAACAACTAAATGATATAAAGGGGGAAAGAAAAATAAAAATGTCTTTATAACAAAAATGCATATTTTAATGAAACAAATTTCCATCTTAGCCATGCTTTTGGCAAAAAGTGGGTATGTTTCATCTTCAGTTTTTTGAACTCATGATTTATCATTGCATTGAGTAGAGTTTTCATCTTCAAAGTCATTTTTCTTTATATTATTTCCATTATGCAGATTATTCTCCTAGTTCTGCTCACTTCGCTCTGCCTCAGTTCATATATTCTTAACAGTTTGCTTTGAAATTGAATGCTGAAATAATTATTTTGGCAAAATAATATACCATATATTCATATATCCTAATCTGGTTAGCTATTCCCTAATGAATCAACTATGGAGCTTCTAAGAAACAAGATGCCAAAAGTATGATTGCATGTATTGGTCCTTTTTAGTTTGTTCTCTTTGGCATATAGACATAAAAATAATATGACTGGATCAAAGAGTATAAAGTATTTGGTACATTTTTTAAAATATTAAATTGCTTTCTAAAATGGTTTCACAACATTTATCAAAAATTCATTTGAGTTTCTATTTCTCACAGTCTCTAAATTTACAATTTTTTTTTCTTTAGTTAAATTTTTTTTGGACAGTTTTATGGGTATGAGATTAATTAAATGCAATTTTCTTCCCTTATAATTTGTTTATGTTATCATTTTTTTCTGACTAAGTTGTATACCCATTTGGAGTATACTTTGACTACAATTATTGGAAATTTTGGAATGCAGTTTATTCTATATTTTGGTTCATCCTTCTATCCTATACATGCCAAGGTTTTTCTTATCCTGTATGCTTTCTGAGGATATAATCATGTCTAACTTGCTCTGAACAGCACTTAATTAACATAATGTTGTGCATGAATAGATTTATCTCCCTTCATTTTTTCAGTTTTTGTTTTTGTAAATATTTATGAATTGTTATTTCTCTTTTTAACTATCCCAGTTCCCAAAGTTCATTCAAAATATAATCTTCTCCCAACAAATAATTGCAATTAAACAAAGTAATTGACTATGTTGGAAATGTATATTTCATTTCATAGCTGTGGCAACTGTTGACTGATAAGTAAGATACTTGTTTCCTTTTAAATGGGATCTCAAGTTTTTACCCATGTGCCTTTATTTTGTGAGAATTTCCCTATTTTGCTGAATTTTGGACTAATTACTTGGTCAAACTGATGTAATAAAACAGTAGCCCCTTTCTCCACATTCCCTCTTTCAAACTGTAGCTCTCAAAGCAGGGCCTCTATGTGTTATCATTTCCTATTAAAATGTAATGCATCCTTCTTTGGGGGCAGGGATTCTTGCTTGTATTTGTGCCCAAGCTTTATCGTGCTGTCTAGCACAAAAATATCTCCATTCTTTCATTAAATTCATTCATTCCCTTGAACTCATCACTAGATTGTCTGAAGTCAAAATTGGTCACTCTATTCTCAAAGTTCTGAAATATTTCCATTTAGAAGTAATTATATAAATTTTGGAAGTTCTGCTTATATCACCCTGCATCCAATCATATTTCTTCTCAAGTTTCCCTGAAGTATTCATTTATTATTTTTAAATGATGCAACAATATTACATTATATTAATATACCATAATTTGCTCAGCCATTCCTTCAATCACTGTATCCCCACTTTTTTTTCTAGTTCTTTTCTACTAAAAAGATTTCAGCAATATATATATATATATATATATATATGTATATATATATATATATGCATATATATATATACATATATATATTCTTAGACTGTGTTGTATTATATGCATAGGAGTTATGTCTTTGAGTCAAAATGAATGTACAGTTTAATGATGTTTTTAAGAATAGTACTGAATTGAATTTAGCATATCTAATAGAACTCCAAATTATTTCCAAAACAATTAGTTTACAACTCCACCAACACATATTTGTTGGATACTTTTCTCATAAGCTTTCTAATATTTATCATTTCTAAATGAATATGATATAAAACTTCAAAATTGTTTTTATTTGCATTCCTCTTGATATTATGTTTAGAAAATTTATATTGTTGATAATGTTAGTTCAATCTTTTAAAAGTTGCTTATTGATATACTTTTTTTTTTTTTAATTTTTGCTGAGGCAACTGGGATTAAGTGACTTGCCCAGGGTCACATAGCTAGGAAGTGTTAAGTATCTGAGGCTAAATTTGAACTCAGGCCCTCCTGATTTTAGGGCTGGTGCTCTATCTACTGCACCACCTACCCTTATTAATATATTTTTAAAAGAATAAAAATGTATATGTTAAAATTTCCAAGAATTAATGCATGAGAATAAGGGGGGGGATGTAGTCCAGTCCATGAACAAGAAACTAAAAACATGGAGAAAGGAAAAAAGTCTTCCAAGGAAATAGAGAATTCCTAAAATCTAGAAGGAATGATATTGGAAAAGCATAAACCTCAAAGGATAAGGTTGATTAGTGTAGTTTGTGTTTGTTATTTATCCTTTGTTTTCCAAGAGAATGAGTGAGATCTGGAAGATGATGTTTTGATTTGCAGATTTAAGTAAGGCAGAGTTGTATAATCCATTTGCCTCACTTTCTCTTCCAGAGTTATCAGAGTCCAGTAGCAAGACAAACCTTAGGACAGGTGGAGATTAGCCCAAATGCAATGTGAGACCTTGGCATTTTAGGGAAGTTCTTTCCCAGGTTTCAGTTTATCTGAAACAATACCCATTCAGTTAATGAGCCCCTCCAAAATAGTTTAGTTGGCTTACTCCCCCAAAGGAATCAAATAAGGATGAAAAGTCGCACAGAGTTCTTGGACAAGACAGAAACAATTACTATTACACTTACTCTAAGCCTTAATCCTAAACAGTGACTAAAATCCAAGCATCGACCAAATGAGGCTTGAACTGAGATCTATTGTTGGCCAATCATTGGGAGCTAGAGTGATTTGGATTTAAGGCATATAGTCAATTAGTTCCATTTGAATCTTAATGGGCTTTATCAAAGCCTGGCTTCTTTAGTTCTGTTTCAAAAAATCATCAATGCAACCATATGGGACAAAATTGTTAATTGTTCTTTTTTTTTTTTTTTTCCCCAAATAATGGACCAATTAAAAAAAAAAAGATAGAATAGAAAGGGAAAAAATTAAATTAAGAAACAAAAAAACTTTGACCCAAATGCCAAAATATTTTGTGAGGTTTCAGAGATCAAAATTTACATTACTTTGGGTACAGCATCTATATATAAAGGTATGACTTCCCCATGTGGAACATGAAAGAGAAGAGGAAGGCAGGGAGGAAAGGAAGGCAGGAAAGAACAAAATGAATGAAAGAAAAAAGGCAGGAAGGAAGGAAGGAAGGAAGGAAGGAAGGAAGGAAGGAAGGAAGGAAGGAAGGAAGGAAGGAAGTATACATAATAGAGGAAAGAAGTAGATGTGGGGAGGAAGGCACATTCTGAATCTCCCACTAAGACCATAAATGTAAGGAAAGGGTGCTTTAAATGAAAGTACAACCAGTTAGAAAGGGTAACTGGGAAAGCAGTATCATCAGAACAGAAACAGGTCTCAGTGAGGGCCACAAGGTAGAAGAAATTAGAATGGAAGAGATTTAAGATGAAAGAAAGTTTGTGGTTTATGAAGGCACAGAATTGGACACTGAAAGTGGGGTGATAGGGTTTGGATGGATGAAAAAAAAGACTGAGTAGCTGGTATTAGGGAAGGGTTTATTCCTAAAAGGAAGTGGTAGTGTGTTAGTATTGGAGAATTGAGTCTAGGCAGAGTATTCTGTAGATGAGGAAAGGTCTGTTTAAGAAACAAGGTGATTAGAAATTTCAAGGTCATTCCTCGAGGTTTGTATTTTGTAGCAGATGGTACTTCAGAGGAAGAGAATGTTTATCCTAGGGAGTTTGGGAACCTGTCCAAGAGGCCAGTTTGCATGTCCCAGGTCCCACTTTGAAGCAGTTTAAAGTAGAATCTAGCACTTTTGAGGATTCAGAGGCCTTCAGGAGGCAGGAGATGAAATAACCCTGGCCACTAAGACATGTAACTATTTACTTTTGCTATGCATATTTGTTAGAAAAAAATGAACCGAAATTTTGAGAAAAATGTATTACTGCTATTTTTTAATTGTGTTATTTCATTAAATGCCTCTGCTTTGAACTTTGTGTCTTCTGACTGACAATTAAAAGTAAATATATTGGTAGGGGCTCATGGATTATAGTTTTAGCTAATTCACACCTCTCAAAGAACTTTTATATGGGTTGTCCTTCATTGGAAGACCCACTATTTGAATTGTAGGTATGCCCAGCTACTTTACCTATATATCTGACCCTGCCCCAATTCAACTGCAGGTTTATGATTTGCTTCTGCTTTTGTTCAGGATTTATGAGCTCCAGGTCAAATAACATGTAAAACAGACCATATTGCAGCCAGTTTGTACTCAGTGCTTAGAAGTAAAAAAACTCTGCTCATTATTGTTACTTCCACTAATCTTCTGACCTCCTGGAATCTAGACACTGAGTGAATCTATCATATGAAACTTTTCTACGCTCTGTATGAAGGTCTAAGGTTATAGAGTGAGTTTAGACCCCAAGGGCTAGGAAGTATCACACAGACTGGTACCAGCTTTTCAAAATTCAAACCTACTTCCTCCTTATGCCTAGTTATTTGTTGTCTTAATCTCTGCCCTCAGCAGCACCACAAGGAGAAAGGTTGATTGACAGCTTAACTATTTAAAATCAATATAAGAAGCACTTGGAGATTAAAGCAATTTGAACAAGGTGCTTACCAGGGTTTGGAGCTAAAACTGCATTTGAAGAAAATAAGTGAAAAGGAATAAGAGAAAAAAAGTGGGTCAGAAAATAAGCAATCGGGAACTGTGAGTGGAGGTGAGATTACAATAGGCCAGCATGAGTTTTTCATCAGGGAAAGAACAACTTTTTCTATTAAAAACAGAAACACTAATCTCAAAATTGCTTTAGCCTCTTACTGATTGTCCCAATGGCTTAGACAAGCTTGTCTTATGCACCGCCCCCACCATAATTTTTTCCTCCTTCCATAAATTGTGTTAGAACCCATTCTCTTCACTTTCTGGAAAGCAGGGAAGCACACTCCTCCATTGAATCATTACCACCTTTGGAAGCAATTACAAATCTCCTTCTTATTGAGATTCATACTGGTGGTAGAAATGTGTGGAAACCAATTTGTCCTGATTCGACTAGACAAGTGATAGGGTAATATATCCAATTTTCAGTTAACCACTCTGATGAGGAAAACAATCAACTCTTAATGGCAGGGCTTGGGAGTCCATAATGAATCCATCAAGAAAGTCAAGAGCTCACAAGGCCCACTTTTCTGAGCAACCTTGTCTAGTTGAAATGTATTTGGAATCACTAGAATCTTTGATATGCCATAGGGAAAAACATATTTTCTCATATTAGAATTTTCCCCAGTAATAAAGCCTTCTCTCTGAAATGTCTCTCTGACAGAACCATCCCTTTCTCCTATTGGTTATTTATTAGGTGTCATTATTATGGGCCATTATTATGGCCCAAATTAGGAAGCCTTCATTTTCCTTTCAGCCCTGGTCTTAATTTTTTGGACTTTATCCCCCAAAGTCATCCCCAACACATGTACCAGTATCTCTCCCCACCACTCTTCAATTCCCCTTTTTTATATGGTCCCTATTAAAATGTAAACTCCTTGAGGATAAGTACTATTTTTCTTTATACTTTTATTTGTATCTTCATCACTTGGCACAATGCCTAGCACATAGTAAGTACTTAATAAATATTTCCTTCCTTCCCTCCTTTCCTTTTCTTTTTCCTTTCTTTGTTCCTATTTTCCTTCTTTCTTTCATTGTATCTTACAATGAAAATAATACAAATATTTTAGGATCACAAAAGTTAAAAATGAAAGGTTGATGGGACCATATAGATCATAAAAAATATACGTATAAACTATTATGAATATCTGCTAATATAATTATCTAGTGCAGAGATTCCAATATAAACATTTATGAAGTTTTAGATAGATAGATAAATAGACAAGCAAAGACTGATAGTAAGATAGGTAGCATTTAAATGCATTATTCTCAGGTGGAGTCCATCAACTTCACCAAAATGAAAGAGACTCATCACAGAAAAAAGTTAAAAACTTTGGTATTGTGCAACTGCTTTCATTTTAAAGATGAAGAAAGTGAAACCCATTGAGGAGAAGTGACCTATTATACGTCCTAAAGTAATAAGAAAAAAAAAAAAAAAACAGGATTCAAGTCAAGTTCATATGACTCCAATGCTAATTGATCTTTCCTCTCTGTTATAGAACTTCTATCCTTCATTTTATAGGAAAGAAAATCAAGGACTAGAAAATGTTAGTGTCTCAGTCGATATTTCACACTAGTGTTTAAGCAGCAAGACTTTTAAGAAAAAAGTTGCCAGCTAATATGGCCAGTCATATAAGTCATAAGATTGGATTCTTCAAATCTTCTTTCTTTTCCATAATATCTATAAACACAAGACTTGGAAATTTTATCTCTCAACATGAGCAAGGTCTTCCCTTTCTTGTCACTTTGTCTTTTCTTAGTGATTATTGCTTCACCTTTTAATTAAATCTCACATTTAGACCATATGGTAGCCAGTAAATAGACACTGCAAGATGTCAGTCCCAATGTGTTCCAGCTTTTTTAAAGTTAAAACCTTGGCCAAAAACACAAAGACAGAGCAAAAAGAAAATCAATAGTCCCTAGAAGAACTTATTTTCAAATATGAATGGAGTCTGTGATTAGCAAAGGATGAAGAGGTAAGGGGTTTCATTTTTTATTTGGGGAGTAGGATTAGAATTTGTTTGGGTTTTTTTTTTTTTGTTCTTAGCTTTTCCACATTTTTAATATCAGTTGAAGATATAAGACTTCATGAATTTATAAGGCATTGTCCAAATACCATTAGTCTTTCATCCCTATTAATTAAGCTCCATTGCTACCTTCATATCTCAATGGATTCAGTGGAATTCCCCCCTTAGTTGATTTCCTGTTTCTTTTAGTATTTCTTTTAGTTTCTTTTAATAATTCCTTAATGCCAATGCAGAAATGCTGCTTTCCTTTTCTCTAACTTGCCTAATGAACATTTGTGGCCTCCATTTTAATGAGTCCAATTCATTTCCCAATCTCTTATGTATAATCTGACTTCCAATCCTACCATTCAACTCATCCTACTTTTTCCAAAGTTTCTAACAATCTCTCTACTACTAAACCATAAGATCATAAGGTAAATAAATTTAAAACTGGAATCAATTTTTAATTGTCTTATGATTCAATTCTCTCATTTTACAAATGAGAAAAAAAATGAAATGAGGCCTAGATGGGAACAAAGGAAGGAAGGAAGGAAGGGAGAAAGGAAGGGAGATAGAAAGAAAGAGAGAGAGAGAGAGAGAGAGAGAGAGAGAGAGAGAGAGAGAGAGAGAGAGAGAGAGAGAGAGAGAGAGAGAAGGAGGAGGAGGGGGAGAAAAGAAAAAAGGAAGAGGTGATAATTTAACTGACAACTTTCATGTTACACATGAAAATATCAGCAGAATTGAAATTTAGGACCATGCCTAATTTCTAGAAAACATTCTCTCTATGGCCTTTGCTCAGTATTAAATCTATTTCACTTATCTGCAGATACTTTTCTCTCTTGTCTTCCAGTTCACTGTCTTTGCTGTATCTCCTGTCTAAATGTTCCTTCTTTTTCTCCTTTATGCATCATCATTTTACTCATTCCAACAAGAACATGTTTTCCTTAAACTCATTTTGGAGCTTTTTTCCTTCTCTCTTGTCTCTCACCTTCTTCCATGCTTTCATTTATTACTCTGATATATAAGGTTTCTAAATCGATGTATCCAACCCTACTCTTTCTCTTGTATTCCAATCCTCCATCATTAACTGTTTTCTGGTCACCAACAAATGAAAGTCCTATTGAATCCCAAAACTCAATTTGTCCTCAATGGAAACCATTCTCTCCCCTATCCTTTACAAATTTGTTCCATCTCTTAAACTTCTCTTTTTCTGTGACGGAATCACATTTCTTCTATTTATCCAAGTTGCCAGATTCAGAATCATACTTGATTCTTCCTTTTTCCTCAAGCCAATACCTATACTTTTGCCAGGTTTTATTAATCATTCTTCCATATCATCTCATAAAATTGTCCCCTTATCTCTACTCATACAGCTACTACCTTACTTCAGATCATCATAACTCCTTACTTAAATGTCACCTTAATTAGTATTCTAACTTAACGATTTTCCCTGTTAGTAAGTATCTTCTCTGCAAACATTTTAGAAAGTAATTTTCCTAAAGCACAGTCTGCCTATGTCACCAGCACACACACACACACACACACACACACACACACACACACACACACACACACACATACACATACACGAAAAAGTTCTGGTGGCTTTCTAGAACCTGTAGGATCAAATAAACTTTACTGCTTGGCATTCAAATATCACAACTTACTCCCAACTTACCTTTTCTCTTTTGTTACATATCACACTTCTTCATACCCTATATAGTCCAGATAAACTAAACTTACTATCCTTATTCATCCCCTCTGAAAGCTCCATGCCTTTTTGCCGGTTTTCCCCTATACCTGGAATTCACTCATACCTCACCTCCACCTTGTAGAATCCCTAATTGCCTTTAAAGCACAGTTCAAATGTCAACATCTACATCTCCAGATATTATTGCTTCAACTTCTCCCTGTGCCCAAAATCTCCTTGTATAGACTTTTAAATATATTTTGTACATATCTATGTATGTATATTTTTCCTCCCAAAAATGTATTTTTCTTTGTGTACATATATGTATGTATGCATATGTATATGCATATATATTCCATACATATAAATATAATTATCTATGTATATGTAAATTTCCCTTCATTAAAATATGTCTGTTGAAGTCAGATATTATCTCACTTTTATTGTTTTTTCTCACGTCAAATATAATGGCATATAGAATTCTTTGTTAAAAATTGCCAAATTAAATTAAATTAAAGTAGTGCATATATTTTTATACTAATGCTATCAGTAAGGAAAGCAAGATTCACAGAGAGATGCATGTATGTATGTGTGTACGTGCACGTATGTGTATAAATATGTATACATGTACACATATGTGTATAAATGTGTGTGCATAAAATATAGATGTGTATATAGATGTATCATATTTCTTAGAAATGAAATAATTAAATATTATTTTCTCTTACAGCAGAGAGATGGGGAACTACTAAGACAGAATATTCTATATATCAATATATAAATTTTATTCATCTACATCCAGCCATTCTGGAGAGCAATTTAGAACTCTGCTCAAAAAGTTATCAAACTGTGCATACCCTTTGACCCAGCAGTGTAACTACTGGGCTTATATCCCAAAGAGATCTTAAAGAAGGGAAAGGGACCTGTATGTGCAAGGATGTTTGTGGTAGTCCTTTTTTGTAGTGGCTAGAAACTGGAAACTGAGTGGATGACCATCAGTTGAAGAATGGGTTGAATAAGTTGTGGTATATGAATGCTATGGAATATTATTGTTCTGTAAGAAATGACCAACAAGATGATTTCAGAAAGGCCTGAAGATATTTACATGAACTGATGCTGAGTGAAATGAGCAGGACCAGGAGATCATTATATACTTCAACA
This sequence comes from Sminthopsis crassicaudata, assembly GCF_048593235.1. Lineage (NCBI taxonomy): Eukaryota > Metazoa > Chordata > Mammalia > Dasyuromorphia > Dasyuridae > Sminthopsis > Sminthopsis crassicaudata. The sequence goes on along the minus strand of NC_133618.1, from coordinate 457,891,499 downwards.
ACAATACTATATGATGATCAATTCTGATGGACGTGGCCCTCTTCAATAATGAGGTGAACCAAATCAGTTCCAATAGAGCAGTAATGAATTGAACCAGCTACGCCCAGTGAAAGAACTCTGGGAGATGAATCACTACATAGAATTCCCAATCCCTCTAATTTTTGTCTGCCTACATTTTGGATTTCCTTCACAGGCTAATTGTACACTGTTTCAAAGTCTGATTCTTTTTGTACAGCAAAACAACTGTTTGGACATGTATACATATATTGTATTTAACTTATACTTTAACATATTTAACGTGAATTGGGGAAGAAGGACAGGAAAAATTAGAACAAAAGGTTTGGCAATTGTCAATTTTGTAAAATTACCCATGCACATAGCTGGTAAATAAAAAAAAAAACTATAAAAATAATTTAAAAAATATTCATCTGATGCTTTTGTTTAATTATTTTTCTTCAGTCTGCTGGTATAGAAGATAACTTCATGTAAAGACAAAAAGCATCCATAAAACATGTGTTTGTGTCTCTTGTGTCTGTGTCTCATGTGAGTTTTGGTGTTTTTTACTTCTGGAAGAAATCAAATCTGTATTCTCCAACTTGTTAACCCTTCAATACAAAGGAGTTCTTCACTGACAGGAAATTTCTCAACCAGAAAATATTGCAAATAGTGTAAATGGTGCAAAATGAGTAAAATAGAGACATGTAGGGGAGAGAAGGAAAAGCAAAATCAGAACATAATAAAACAACAATCCAGCCTACTTCTTGTTTTAATCCCTTGCCATTCCTGACCTTGGTGAAACAAAGATCTTGAAAAAATGTTCTTAATCTAAAAGTATATATTATTTGGCCAGAAAATAATACACCAAATTCAAGGCACATCAAATTCTTAGAATATTGGCATTTAATACTGAAGGAAACTTAGAGATAATTTAGTTCAAAATGTACTTTACAAATGAAAGTCTTTGAGTCATCTTCCCCCTGTCCATAGAATGAATCAATTCTTTCTTTTTTTTTTTCTTAAGCTCTTGCCATGAAAGACACTGCATTAAGCACTAGAAGTAAAAGTAGAAAATAACAAGATTGCCCCTGCTCTTAAGAGGCTCACATTATAACAGAAAAAAAAAAGATAGAGAGGTTTCAGCTTCAAGTCAGATAGAAAAGTCCCATGCTTCTTAGGATGCAGAAGCTAAGAATAATCACTGTACAACAGTTGTATTACGTGACTTCTAGCTTTACTTGTTATTAACAATTTCCCCTTGATGTGGGAAAAGATTTGATGTATGTGGGTCTGGAACAAGTCTGGAACATGTAAATGGGAATAATTAATTGATTCATTTACATGCCATTCTAAGGTTTACAAACTAATTGCCATCCAAAATCCCTGTGAGGTAGGTAGTATAATTATTTTCACCATTCACCTTATGTGGATGAGGAATTGATACTCATAAAAGTAAAGTGATTTACCTGTGATAGCACAGTTTTGTTTAAACTCAAGCCTCCCAATTATAGACCAAATAGTCTTTCTTGTGCTTTCCATGCTAACTGGGATGGTTTCTCTTCGTCAGATACTGATCACACCCATATTTCCCAGGGCCTCATTTAATCTTGAGAATTTATAAGATGACAAAAAAGGAAAGCAAAGGAAGGAGAGGGTGAGCTATGAGACTTTTAGTGGCAGAGAAAGGACAGGAACCTAAGGTTCCTAAGGCTCTTCCTGGTTGTTTTGTTTTGTTTTGTTTTGTTTTGTTTTGTTTTGTTTTGTTTTGTTTTGTTTTGTTTTGTTTTGTTGTTGTTTGTTTGTTTGTTTTTGTTTTTGTTTTGTTTTGTTTTTCCCCAGTACACCTTGCTGCTTTTCAGAAAAATTAGTCACAGGCAAGGTAAGGGAGTATTTTCTAACACTGTTTTTTTTTTTTTTTTTTTTGTTTTTTCTTTTTTTTTTTTTTTTTTTTAAGAAACTAAAACAGCCACTCTTTCTTTTAACTGTCTTTGGGTTTCAAAAATCTTTAAAAGCAAACGGGGAAAAATCAATGGTTGTGAAGTTAAAAGACTCAGGTTCAAGACTCAATTCAGATATTCAATGACTATAACATAATCTAGACCTTTAATCTCTCAATATCCTTGTTTATAAAATAGAATAGTAACCCTAATAATGCTTAGCCCCTAAAATTGCCCAAAAGAGTAGAAACTAAACTATGATACATTGTATGATGTGTTGCCTTTTAGTCCTGTGATTTCCATTGAAACTAAGTTGATAGAAAAAGTCAATTGATAGATTAGGTCCCACCTACTGTTATTACCTTTTTGTGTGGGGAGTAAAAGGATGGATAGAGAGTTTTTAGGACTTCTATATGTTTGCTATAGACTGAAAAGAGAAAACATAGAGACTCATAAGCCAAATTTCTGATTCATCCACTGAACTACAAATGCATCTCATATTCTGTGGTAGCAGTCAGGAAATTTCTTAAGGAAGGGAGACAGAATGTGAAAGTAAAGAAGCTATGGATGAAAGGAGAAAGTTGAAGAAGTATCATTGGATTACATTAAAAAACCTCATTTAAAAGCATAGGAATCACAAGGGAGGTGGCACAGTGACTAGAGTTCTGATCCTGGAAACAAGGAAACTTGAATCTAAATCTAGTTTCTGCTTGCCTAAATTTCCTCATCTGTAAAATGGGGATATAGTAGCACCTACCTCCTGGAGGTATTATGAGATCAAATGAAAAAATGATTATAAAACACTTAGCTCAATGCCTGGCACATAGTAAGCACTCTATAACTGTTAATTAATATTATTATTGTTGTGATCAGAGCTGAAAAGGATCTTAAATCCTTAAAAAGATTTTAGGGAGCATCTAGTTTAACTCCATCATTTTACAGAATAATCTGATTCTCAGAGAATGAAGGTGATGGGAAAAAAAAATCACTGCAAATTAGGGCTAGACATGGAAAGAACCCATGTCTTCTAACTTTAATCCAATATTCTATCACCTAGACAAAATGTCTTCAAATGGAAGGATGGAGTGCTAGCATCATGGAGGTATGGGATATGATCTCAAGTAAATAATAAATTAATCAGTGTAGGAAGATATGTTGTTTCTCTTCATATTACTGAAGGGGTTATTTCCAACACAATGGTACTTCCCAATGTTGTCCCACTATCTTACAGTTGAACAAGCTCTGAACTTTTCCTTTTCTTCCCTTTATGTATTTTTTTTTAGAATTTTTAGAACCAAATCTAATTCCCATCACCTGGTTCTAAAATCCCTACCTGACCATGTACTCTGTAGCAGTGAAGGTTCTTGCACCACACCAAACTTCCTTTAATTTTGTGCAATGAGTATACATAATAGGCAGTGTCAATGGATTGCAATTTCTATCACAAATATCATTAAATCATTATTTCCCCACAATTCATGTCTTCCTTTCTGAACTTTCCAACTACTACTGAGGACATGTATACTTCTTTCTTCTTTCCTTCCTTTCATCCTTTGTTCCTTCCTTCCTTTGTTCCTTCTTTCCTTCCTTCCTGTCTCTTTCCATTCCTTTTCTCTCTCTCTTTTTCTTTCTCTTTTTTTTCCTTCTTTCTTTCTCTATATAAACATTGACTGTGATTTTAGGAATAATTTCCCAAAACTTCAAGTACTTTTTAATTGCACTATTTTTCAATTGTGTTTGGCTCTTTATAACCCTATTTGGGGTTTTCTTGGCAAAGTTACTAGAGTGGTTTGCTATTTCCTTCTCCAGTTCATTTTACAAATGAGAAAACTGAAGCAAACAGGGCTAAGTGACTTATTTAAGGTGATATAGCTATTGTCTGAGATTAGATTTAACTGAGGAAGTCAGGATGAACTCAGGACAACTACACTTCTAGTCACTCGTTTAAAATCAAGTTGTCATAGTCAAGGTATAGTCAAGGCATCACTTTCTCTCACTTCACACATTCAATCAGTTGAACAATTGTTATTCTAAAACCTTTTGAATCCAAGTCATTCTACAAAGGTAGCCACCACCCTCATTCATCACCACTGTACTTGAACTCTTACAAGAGCCAACTCATTGGTGTTCCTGCATTTCTTCCTTGCATTTTCCAAGCTATATTCCATAAAACTCTCCAAAAGTCTTTCCTAAAGTTCAGGTCTGGCATAATGATTCCCTAATCAATAAATACCAGTAGCTCCTTCCTACCTGCAGACTTGGATTGTCATCTTTTTTTTTTTTTCCCATTATTTAAATACATATTATTTGTGTAGGTTTTATATATGTCATTATTAGTATATAGTATATGTATGTAATTTATTTCAACAGTAATTATATTTATATAAATAGGTTGCATAATTTTAAAAAATTTATAGGGATTAATAAAGAAAATGTTTGCAGATCATGACTCTAAATCGTCCCATATACTTTAAATGCTAGCTTTTTCACATTTATGCTACTTGGCACAATGACTTGTTTTACTATTATTATCTCCCAAGCCATATTGTGACTTAAATGTTAGCTTTCAAGTCAGGCAAAGGATGATAATGGCTGTAGTAATGGAAAGATCCATGCAAGATGAGTTTGGCATTTTCTTAACCTGGAGATAAAAGTAGGCATTCAAAGTTCCCAGAGAGGGACTGGAAGTGAAGGAGCCAACTGCACAGAGGAGAAAATTGCTCAGTTTTGGCACATATATAATCCTTGACCTACTCATCTTTCAAGCCTCCCCTACTCCATGATTCTTTCCCAGACTGCTCATTCTAGTCTTTTCTGCCAATAAATTTCAAAGAATGTACAGGATAGCCCATGCATTTTAAAATGTGAGTATGTCCTTAAAAAAAAGAAAAGAAAAAAAAAAAAGAAACATCTTATTTTTGTTGATTTGTTTGAAATTTGATTCCCCCCCCCCCCCAGGCTGGGGTTAAGTGACTTGCCCAGGGTCACACAGCTAGGAAGTGTTAAAGTGTCTGAGACCAAATTTGAACCCGGGTCCTCCTGAATTCAAGGCTGATGCTCTATCCATTACGCCACCTACCTGCTCCTGAAATTTGATTTTAAGACTTGATTCTGTTACATACTAGACAGAATGGTGAAGAGCAAGATAGATCTGGAGTCAAAAGAATCAAAGTTCAAATCTAGCCTCAGAAATTTATTAGTCATATGAGACTGGAAAAGTCACTTAAACTGGATCTGTCTCAATTCCTCATCTGTAAAATAGGAACAATAGATTCATGTGACATGGTCATACTACTTTATCACCCTGCCCCTCAATTTTTTTATTTGTAAAATGAAAATAATGAACCCTAAACTGCCTAATAAAACTTTGTAACAATAAAGTGAAATGATTAAAAAGTTTTTAACCACAAAGCACAAAATGCATTTTTATTAATATTGCTACTATCGCTATTATTAAAATTAGAATTATTTGTATTCAATGGATTAAAATTAGAATTATTTGTATTCAATGGATTAAAATTAGAATTATTTGTATTCAATGGATTAAAATTAGAATTATTTGTATTAAAGAGATTAAGGGACATGGATTTTTTTCCTCCTGTTTCTTAGGGAATTTATCTTTTGTGGGGTCAAAATCTGGTACTCTGTAACTTTTGTTCTCTGTGCCTAAATCTGTTTTCTTGAAGCCATACTGAATGTCTCAGTCTATATTTTTCCCTCTGTAGTTGTACACAGTGTGTTGGTTTTCTCTTGTTTAGACTAAGCATCCCCAGTTTCTTGATTTTTCTTTCTTCTCAACAGTGTTCTGAGTACCAGAATTTCTGTGGTCATAAAAGTTTCATACTTGGAATGGATATTAAAGACCAGTAAAATCTGTACCTAAGCAATCCAGTAAAATCTGTACTTGAACAAGTATATCCATCTATACTAAGTCCAGTCAATGTTTATGTACTATTTTCTCAAATGGAAGTAAAATCTGATAATTTCCTCAGCTGATAATCTCCAAACTTTTCTCGTCTTGCTACCTTAGAAATAAAGGAACTATGATCATATCCTCCCTATATGTGTATATTTACTTATTTATAAATTACATACAAATTCTATTGTGGTGATTATTGTGGGTATTATTTTTAATCACACATATAAATTTTAGAATGATGAAATAAAGGTGAAACAATATTTGATCCTAAAGTTAATTAGAATACACTAGGCTATACTATAATTAGGAAAAAAAATCTTTTGGAGTATTAATTGGAAAGGGAAAAGACTGGAGGCAGGGAGATGAATTAAGTGTTTATTACAGCAATACAAGTGTTTATTGCAGCAGTACAGATGAGAGGTTATGAGCTGAACCATTGAAGTCACTATATGAGAAATAAGAAGGCAACAGATATAAGAAATGGGATAAAAGTAAAAATGGCAAGATCTGATAACTGATTGGATATGTGGGATGTATGAGAGGGAGTAATCAAAAATAATTTTGATGCATGATCTTGGGGACTCAGGAGATCTTGCACAATCTTAGGTAAGAAAGTTTGGAGGAGGAATGAGTTTGGGAGATAAGGTAATATAATGAGATCTGAAATACAGATCCCAACCTATCCAAAATTAGTCATCATGTTCAACCACTTTGTTCTCCCCAAAATAAAAAGAAAGAAGTTGGAGCTCCTAGACACACATCACTGCTTGAGAGAGAAGAGCTGACATTCTGAGTCACGTCTTCATGAAATGATCTGGAAGACACAGGGTGGGTATGTTGAGGGGTCAATTGTATCCTGATATTAGATAATTTATAACAGAGCTAGGGGACCTATACCTGGCTCAGAAAGGGAAAAGTGAGGAGCTAATACAGTGGGGAGAGGGATGGCATATCAAAGATAAGAATAGAGGAGATTGCTTTAGAGACAAAAAAATTCTGACTAACAAAGAAAGAGCAGAATGTTATTCTGCAACTTCCACTGATTTCTCCTGGTTCTGTGCCCTAGGACTAGGCAGTATATGTTTCAATACTTCTACATGACAACTTTTTGAATGTACCATTTTTTCTTTATTTTTTTCTTCTGGCTACACATGCCCTTTTTAATTGTTATTTTAGCTTCAACAAACACTGTTATCATTTTGACACCCTTCAACATAGTTACCATTCTCCGTACACTTTACAATGTGCCAATGTCCTCAAAATGTGGCAGCCAGCACCAAACACAGTATTTCAGACATGGGGTTATAAGGGCTGAATAAGGTGGAGTTACCACCTCCCACGATCTGGAAATTGTATCTCCCTTAATGAAGTTTCAGATCACATTAAGAGATTTTAGTTAAATCTTATCTTGTCATACCTGCCTTATTTCATACTTATAAGACAGATTTAAAATCTATGTATAAGACTACATTTATATTGATGAAACTTCATCTTGATTAATTTGTTACAACTCTCAAGACCAGTACTTCTTAAACTTTTTAGTTTCAGGACTGCTTTACAATCCTAAAAAGTGAGTGTCATATCCAAAGAGTTTTTGTTTATGTGATTCATATCTATTGACATTTACTGTTTTAGAAATTAAATTGTCTGTATTGCTTGCCATGTAGGGGAGGAGATGGGGGAAAGGAGAGGGAAATTTGGAATACGAGGCTATGCAAGGGTCAATGTTGAAAAATTATCCATGCATATGTTTTGAAAATAAAAAGCTTTAATAAAAAAAAAAAGAAAGAAATTAAAATGTCAGGGAGGATTCTGGGAAGATGGTGGAGTGGTTTGGTAAATTTCAAGCTTTCCCAATTTCCCCCACAAACAACAACTTTGGGCCTCAGGAAGAACAATGACTGGAAGAAAAAACAAGACTTGGGGCAGAACTGGGGTCTTCCTGATGCAACCACAAGAACTAAAGAAAGACCCTGGGCCAGGATGGACCTGGCTGAAGCCTAAACATCTCCAGGCTACCTTCATAGAAACATCAAGTGGGGAGCCCGGAGGCTAGTTGATAGTGGCTGGAGTCTCAGTAGGAACCATAGGGACTTTCAACTCCAGATTTTTAAATTGAGTTGGAGTTTGAGTCCAAGAGTGAACCTGGGCTGATTGGGAAGGCCAGATCCAGCTATGATGCTGAGACATAGCTCTGGGCACGAAGGAAGCAGCACAGAGAGATTTGGAACTATGCTCAAAAAGTTATCAAATTGTGCATACTCTTTGACCCAGCAGTGTCTCTACTGGGCTTATATCCCAAGGAAATATTAAAGAAGGGAAAGGGACCTGTATGTGCCAAAATGTTTGTGGCAGCCCTCTTTGTGGTGGCCAGAAACTGGAAACTGAGTGGATGCCCATCTATTGGAGAATGGCTGAATAAATTATGGTATATGAATATTATGGAATATTATTGTTCTGTAAGAAATAACCAACAAGAGGAATACAGAGAGGCTTGGAGAGACTTACATCAACTGATGCTGAGTGAAATGAGCAAGACCATGAGATCATTATATACTTCAACAACAATACTGTATGACGCAGTGGTCCTCAAACTTTTTAAATAGGGCACCAGTTCACTGTCCCTCAGACTGTTGGAGGGCTGGACTCTAGTAAAAACAAAACCTCACACTCTGTCTCCACCCCTCAGCTCATTTGCCATATCCCAGCAGGCCACATAAACTTTCTCAGTGGCCACATCTGGCCGTAGTTTGAGAACTCCTGCTATATGAGGATCAGTTCTGATGGATATGGCTCTCTTCAACAATGAGATGAATCAAATCAGTTCCAATGGAGCAGTAATGAACTGAACCAGCTACACCCAGTGAAAGAACTCTGGGAGATGACTATGAACCACTACATAGAATTCCCAATCCCTCAACCTTTGTCCAGCTGCATTTTTTGATTTCCTCCACAGGCTAATTGTACATTATTTCAAAGTCTGATTCTTTTTGTACAGCAAAATAACTGTTTGGACATGTATACATATATTGTATTTAACTTATACTTTAACATATTTAACATGTATTGGTTAACCTGCCATCTGGGACAGGGGGTGGGGAGAAGGAGGGGAAAAATTGGAACAAAATTGCAATTGTCAATGATGAAAAATTACCCATGCATATATCTTGTAAATAAAAAGCTACAATAAAATTTTTTTTTAAAAAGAATTAGCACACCTGGTGAGTGCAGCTGCAGTGGGGCAGAGTAGGGTGGAGCTCTTGGTTTGGGGTTCCTAGTTAGAATGGAGAACTGAAGGGGAGCTTGAGGCACCATTCCCTTCCCCCATTATTGGAGGTGCTTACATACATCTTATTGTTTTTTAATGATCCAGCAAAGAAGAAAGAACCCCACCATCAGCACATATTATGGGAATAAGGAAGACTAGGATTCATCTTCAGAGGAGGACACTTTGGTTAAAAACAGAAAAACAAAAACAAAAACAAAAAAAAAGAAAAGAAAAAGCTTCTACCTCAGAGAGTAATGTGAAATGGCTCCCTGACCAGAGAAAATATATAGAACTCAAAAAAAATTCAAAAATCAAAATGACAGACACTAAGGAAAAACTAAAGTAAAAAAAAATAAATTAAAACCATCCAAGAAAAACATTATTATGAAAAAATAACTTGACTAACTAGAAAAGGAAATAGAGTCTCAAAGATGAAATCTTTGAGAATCAGAATCAGGTGAGTGAAGCTATGAGAGACCAAGAAAAAACAAAACAGATTACAAAAAATGAGCAAATAAAACAGAATGTGAAACAATTCGAGAAAAACAACAGATCTAGAGAACAGATCAAAAAGAGAAAATATAAGAATAATTGGACTGCCAGAAAGTTGTGACAAAAAGAGAATCTTGACACAATAATGCAGGAAATAATCCTAGAATTTTTTCTTGGAGTGATAGAAAATGAGGGGAAAGTAGAAATGGAAAAAAATTCACTGATTACCACCTCAAAGAGATTCTTTGTGGAAAACATATAGGAATATTATTGCCAAATTTCAAAACCCCCAGAACAAAGAAAAAAGTTTGCAAAAACAAGAAAAAAATTCAAATATCCTGGAGCTACAATTAGAATTGTACAAAACTTATCAGCTGCTAAAATAAAAGACCACAGGTCTTGGAATTCTATTTACAGACAAGCAAAAGAATTAGGCCTGCAGCCAAAAATGTCACATCCAGCAAAATTATTTATAATTTTCAATGAGATAAAACAGACATTCAAAGAAATTGCAGATTTTCAGGACTTTCTATCAATCAAACCACACTTAACAGAAAGCGTAACATAAAACTCAATATTAAAGATTTTTTCATTTCTTATTTTATTTTATATTTTAAGGAACTCAACATGGACAAACTGTGTAAACATAGACAAATTCTTTATGCTTTTTCTGCATGGGAAATGTATACTTTATGTTTAAGATTTACATCAATAATAGAGTAAGCTCAAAAGAAACATTGGCAGAGTAAAGATAAAAATAGTAATCACGTTATACAAATGAGGTGCAGAGGAAGAATAGACACAGAGGAATTAGAGGAGGGAGGAGAGCTCAAAGTTCTGAATCTACTCACACTGAGAGTGGGTTCAATAGGCAATACTACAAATATAGCATGAAAGGTATAGCACCCTCCAAAATCTATAAAGAAATAAGAGGAGGGAGGGATAGGTGGGGGGAAGCAAAGAGTGAAAGATGAAGATAAGTAAGGGATCCTTGGGAGTGGGAGGTTAAATAATAGCAAGACAAGTTAGGGGGCTTTTTTAATTATAGAGGCAGCAGGGAGAGGGAAGACGTGTGTGAGAGTATCTGTATATATATGTATATATCTACATATATACACATAAATATATCTTTTCTTAATTGCAACTTACTTAAGGATGATGGGGGGATAAAAGCAAGATATATGTGTATATGTATGTATGCATTTGCATATGTATATATAAATATATCCTTTTTAACTATATTCTTCTTGGGGGGAATGAAAGGGGGAAAAAGAATAAATAAGGTGCATAGCAGAGAACAAAAGAATAATTTACGAGGAAGTAAAGAAAAGATGGAGGCTCATGAATATAATTTCTTCTACCAATGCCAAGACAAACAACAACTATAGGGACACAATTACAAAACACCTCTCACACAAATAAAGCCAGATGTAAGCAACTTGAAAAATATCAATTGCTTGTGAGTAGGCCAAACTAATATAATAAAAATGACAATTCTGCCTAAATTGATCCACTTCTTGCCCATACTAATCAAACTGCCAAAGATTATTTTGTAGAACTAGAGCAAAATTCATCTGGAAGAACAAAAGGTTAAGAAAAAAAATACAAAGGATGATGGCTTAGCAGTATCAGATCTAAAACTATATTATAAAGCAGTAGTAATCAAAATCATTTGGCCCTGGCTAAGAAACAGAGTGGTAGATCAGTGGAATAGATTAGATATACATAAGATAATAATTAAAAACCTATAGTGATCTAGTATTTGATAAACCCCCAAACTCCAGCTTCTGGAATAAAAACTCATTACTTGACAAAAATTGCTATGAAAACTTAAAAATAATATATCAGAAACAAAACACACCCTATACCAAAAAAAAAAGATCAAAATGAGTACATGATTTGGAAAACATGATACCATAAATAAATTAAGAGAATAAGGGATAATCTACCTATCAGATCTTTGGAGAAGGGAGGATATTGTGACCAAAGAAGAACTAGAGAACATTATAAAAGGCAAACTAGACAACTTTGGTTACATTAAATTAAAAATATTTTGCACAAACAGAACCAACAGAAACAAGATTAAAAGGTAAATACAGAGCTGGAAAAAAATCTTTACAGCCAGTGTTTCTGATAAAGGTCTCATTTTTAAATTATATAAAGAACTGTGTCAAATTTCTAAGAATAAAAGTCATTCCCCAATTGATAAATGGCCAAAGGATATGAACAGACAATTTTCAGATGGTGAAATTTAAGCCATCTATAGTTATATAATTTCTTCTAATATATATACTTTTATATATATATATATATATACATATATATATATATATATATATACATATATATATATATATGTATATATATATATATATATATATATATACTTTTAAAAGTTGGTATTTGTTGTCATATATTTTGAATACTCCCTTATGTTCTGCTGGGCACATGATAATGTTTCTTTTTTCTTTTGCATTCTTTTGTTTTGTATTTCTTTTATGTTTTTCTTTTTGCTCATTCTGTTTCTTCAAATAAAATAAATTGGGGGGAGGAGGAAGATAATGAGTGAAAATACATTTAAAAATTTTTAAAAATTAAAATATCTCAGAATTATTAAGAAAATAGTTCTGACCTCTTAGATTCTCCAAAAAGGTCTCAAAGATCCCAGAGATCCCTAGATTACATTTGAGATTCATTTTTGTAATATTGATACAAATTTGGATCCTGACTCATATATTTTGTTCAGTATCATTCTTAGTTTTGCTTTCATCTACCAATTCTGGTAAACTTAAATCTGTCTTCATGCAAATTATGACTATAAAAGCTAAGGGCATCCCTGGTTCTGCACCTCAAGATCTACAACTATAGATTATTATATAGATTGTTGTATAGATGGACAACAGCTATAAAGAATAACCCTAGACCTACCTACCTGGCTCTTAAGATCTATTACCATTTTTTAACCCTCATTGTCTACCTAGACGCTTTTACATTGCCCTGTTTCCTTTCACCATTCCAGGTCTTCATATGGCAATATTTTGGGGGTTTTGTTTGTTTGTTTTGTTTTGGAGAGATATATTATTTTTAATTTTGAACAATGTGACCTTATTGAGTCCCTTATAATATATCTTAAATGTTTTATCTTATTTTTCTCCTGGATATTATATTTTTCCTTAAATTCTGGGGGTTTTGTCATAACAACCTTAAAGTCTTTGAGTTCATTAAATATTCTGTTGCTTTCTCATTCAGTATTATACTTAACTTTGATGCATAAATTACCATTGGTCATAACCTCAGCTCTCTTGCTCTATAGACTAGAGTACTCCAAGATATACAGTCTTTCAACAAAATAGCTTTTAGGTCTTCAATAATCCTTATTGTAGCTCAATGATATTTAAATTGTTTTCTTTTTCTTATTGCTTCCAATATTTATTCCTTAATCTGACAGCTTTGAAATTTGGTTATGATATTATACGTTTTTTAACTGGAATCTCTTTCAGGTAGTAATTGATGAACTTTTTTCTATTTCTACTTTTCCTTCTTGTTCTAAAACTTCAGAATAATTTTCCTTAATATTTTCCTGAAACACTGTATCATATTCTTCTTACTGTAATTTTCTGAGGTCTATCTCAGGGTTGACCTTGGTCTCTCCTCTCTATTCCTAAGCCATGGCCAGGGCCTCCATCCATACTGTCCTGCAAAATGACCTTGCTCTCTACAGTCCCTCAGATGGCTACAAAATACAGCTGTCCTTTCTGTGAATGAATGAAACCATGGACTAGGTTCTCCTGCAAATGCCAATGGCCTATAGGGTCCTTGGTCCTTCATACTGTACTCCCCAAGTGTGTGCTAGCTCCTTCTCCCTGCAGCCTCAACCAGAGATAGGTCTGGTGAGCATCCCATGGAAGGTCTTTCCATCGTCTCCTGTTCAGTATTCAGACCGCAACCTCTGGATGCAAGATGAAAGTTTCTAAGGATTAGACTGCCTCTCAACTCAGCCTTCCAGTGTTTGTTGTTTGATAATTCTGCAGAGTCGGCATGAAATATTTGCTCTTTCCTCAGGCCAAACCTCAGCCTCTCCAAGTTGGATCATTCCCATGTCTTCTAACATTATTTTAGGAGGACAAATGCTTTATCTCTTGTTTATTTCTGTTGCTCTGAGAGAATATTCTGTTCTTTTTGGGGAAGAAAATTTAGAGTGTTGAAAGTTTTCTGACCTATCCCTCCATCTTCCCAGAATCCTCTCCACATAAGGCAATGTTTTAATTCATTGCAAACTCAGACTTGTTTTAATGAGGCCAAGGGTCAGCAGATGAAATAAATGTTGATCTCCAAGACAAAGCTAATGAAAAATATATGCTCTCTCCCCTCCTTATCTAGCTACCTGCAAATTAAGTCTCCTAATGCACGGAGCCTCTCTTGCTCCTCCATGACTTCAGAAGCTGAACTTTGAATCTTTGTCACATCAGCGGCACCAAGTAATTCCACACAGAAGTCTGACATTTCCAGTTGAAAAAAATAAATTGATTAAAATTCAACAGGCATGTAGTGTTCAGCATTTAAAGGTCAAAGAATCTAGGGAACTATCAACTGTAAAAATAATTCAATATTTAACAGGGGTGGGGACAACAGGGTTGTTTCCTGCTCATGCTTCTACTTATTTTTTCCTTCTTGGGACATAATTGTTTCAAATAATAACCCCTCTAGTGGGCTATCTATCTGCTTCAGCCTTTCTGGACCATCAATGAATTCTAGAGTAGAAAGGCATTGTAGAAGGGATTTATTCCAAACTCTATGAGAAAAAGGAATTCTCTCTCTGCTCTCCCTTGCCCCCCATCCCCAATACCTATCTGAAACATGAATTTCTTTTTCATTGTCCTGGAAAGTGATCATAAAACTTCTGCTTGAATAACTCTGATAATGAGAAATTAACTATGTCCAAAGGCAACTTATACTGGAATTTTTTTTTATAACTTCAATTGGTAGGAAGGCTTTTTTTGCATTGAGACCAAGTTTTTCTATGATATCAATGTGGCAATAGAAGGTCTCAAAAATTCAAAGACATATGTTTTGCATTTCTAAATTTCTTCTGCTTATAAAATTGGGGGGTGTTTTCTCCCAATTGGGCACTACTTCAGATTCTAGCACATTAGGAATGTTAGAGCAAAAATACAAGGAAGGTCCAAAAGCTATACTTTTGTCCATATTCAACTTGACCCCTTAGCTCAAAGATCCAGGGGAAAGTGAGAGGGGGGGGTGGAGCTTGCTGCTAATATTCTTGCTGTCCAATGAGTTCTACTGCTGTATAATCATTTCTCTCTTCCCTCAGTAGGAGTGGGAATATGATGTTTAGTCCTACTGTGAGCTATACAGGACTCTGAAAAACAAATTTTCTACAAATCGCAGACAGGATCCCACCACATTTCTCTGCTACACCACAGTGGAATGCCTCATATGATTCTATTGTGACTGCACCTTGTAATTGTTAAATGAATGTCCTTTCTGGAGCACCTGAACTTCTTAAGGTAAGCAAAGGTCATTGAAAAATTATTTCTTTGGACATGGAAGGCTGCTAGATAGATTATCAAGCAGGGCTGCCAATTTCACAGAGGAATAATTAAATCAGTATTTATTATAATTCTCAATGATCCCTGACAGATGTGACAGGGTTTGATGGCAAATACAGGTTTAGAACAATAATATCAGCAGTGGGTAGGCGGGGAATCCAAATGCGAATGAAGATGATTACACAGGGATTTTTCATAGCCATCTTTTAATCTTAAGTTCATGGTCTGATGAAGCAGGGCCAATATGGCACAGTAAAGGCAAGAATTCAATCCAATTCTCCCTCAAACCCCTCCAAATTCCTTTAAATAATGAATGACTCTAAACAAATTTTGGAATGTCATAACCCACAAAAAGATGGAGTAAAATAATATTCCAGCCAAAGATAACTCAGAAGTTCAGTTAGAAAGGTCTGTTGCACCAGGGTGGAAGTGGAAGCCCCACTAGCACAGCCTGGACCCAGCAAGCCAGCAGTGAGCTAAGGGCCTCTGAATCAGTGGCAGTACTGGTGGTTTCCAGACCTCTCAGCCCTCAGACACCAAAGATGCAGGTTGGCAGCAAAGGCTTGTCTCTTTGGCTTAAGCGGGTCTTGGAAGCCACTGCAGTCATGGCAGCAGGAGAAGTGGCAGCTTCCAGAGGTCCCAACCCACAGACAGTAATGGGGCACATTGGAACTTACAGTCATAGTGGAGTGGGGATCATCCTCACAGTTGCAGGGCCACTTTGAGAGGTTCTTTTAACACACTTCTCCTTGGATCATAACACTTTAGAAGAACAGAAAATTTAGACGTCCTTAGAAGGATCTCTGAAAACAGCTCCCTCTCCCTCTCCCTCATCCCTCTTCCTCTCCCTCTCCCTCATCCCTCTTCCTCTACCTCAATCCTCTCCCTCATCCCTCTTTATCTCCTTCTCCCTCATTCCTCTCCCTCTCCCTCTCCCTCATCCCTCTCCCTCATCCCTCTCCCTCATCCCTCTTCCTCTCCCTCTCCCTCATCCCTCTCCCTCATCCCTCTTCCTCTCCCTCTCCCTCATCCCTCCTCCTGTCCCTCTCCCTCATCCCTCTCCCTCACCTTCTCCCTCTTCCTCATTCCTCTTCCTCTCCCTCTTCCTCTCTCTTTTCCTCTCCCTCTCCCTCTCCTTCTCCCTCTTCCTCTGTTTCATCCCTCTTCCTCTTCCTCTCCCTCTCCTTCTCTCTGCTTTTTTGGGCAATTGAGTTTAAGTGACTTGCCCTGGATCACACAGCCAGAAAGTGTTAAGTGTCTGAGATCAGATTTGAATTCAGGTCCTCCTGAATTCAGGGCTGGTGCTCTATCCACTGAGCTACCTAGCTGCCCCATTTTGTTGTTATTGTTGTTTGTTTGTTGTTATTTATTTTTTTTGGCACTACTCTCCACTCTGAAAACAGAGCCCTATTTCAATAAAAAAATAAGCTGATTAATAGGTTGGAAAAATGAGCACATAAACAGAAAAAGATAGTAACCATAGAAAGTTACTATGGTGATAAAGATCAAAAAACACATTCATAAATAGCATAACATAATAAACAAGAAAAATAAAAATTGGTTGCAGGTAATGGAAGAGGTCAAAAGGGATTTTGAAAATAAAGTAAGAAAAATAGAGGAAAAATTGGAAGAGAAATGACAATGATACAAGAGGAAACACAAAAAGCTAAAGAGACGAATGCCTTAAAAAGCAAAATTGGCCAAATGAGAAAGGAAGTACAAAAGGTCACTGAGGAAAATTATTCTTTAGAAATTAGAATTGAACAAATGGAAGCTAATGGCTTTATGAGAAATCAAGAAACAATAAAACAAAACTAAAAGAACAAACAATTATAAAACAATATGAAATATTTCATTGGAAAAACAACTGACCCAGAAAATAGATTCAAGAGAGAAAATTTAATTATTTTGTCTACCATTAAGTCATTATAAAAAAAAAGAACATAGACTTCATCTTTCAAGAAACTATCAAGAAAAATTGTACTGATATTCTTGAGCCAGAAGGTAAAATAGAAATTGAAACAATCCACTAATCACCTCCTGAAAGAGATTCCAAGATAAGAACTTCCAGGAACATTATAGCTAAATTCTGGAACTCCCAGGTCAAAAAGAAAATATTGCAAACATCCAGAAAGAAACAATTCAAATATAGTAAAACCACACTCAGGTTAACACAAGGTTTAGCAACTTTTACATTAAAGGACGAAAGACTTTGAAATATGACATTCTGGAGAGCAATGGAGCTAGGATTACATACAATAAGGAATCACTTTGAAATGCTGGAGAAACTGAGGCAAGATAGAAATTAGAGAGTTTTTAATATTTTATTAATTGGAGAGTATAATTGACTGGACAGGACTCTCATCTCAAAGTATCCAGTGGTGAATGGGAGAATCTCAAGTCTTTTTATATCTTTTTCGAACAAAGAAAGAAAAGAGTGAGGAGTTTCTCAGAACCATTTGGTTCTGTCAGGATGGGGGGGAGGCCATAAATTCTTACTAGAAGCCAGAGTCTGGATGTTTGAATAAACAGAAGTAAAGATGTCAATGAGGTATCCTGGATAGTCTTATCTTTTGGAATATTTAGAGGAGTAGTACCATAAATTCTTGAGGGCAGAAGGAATTAGGAGCCAGGAAGTCTTATCTCCCCCTCATCTTGAATCTCATATTGACAATTTATAACCTTAGAGCAAATGGTTCTCAGTCTTAATGGACTAGTTGTAAAACCTAAGGGGATTGAGGAAGAACAGTTAGGGAAACTGAGGTAGAACAATTCAGGGAAACTCAATCAGGACAATAAGGGAAGCTAGTGCAGGGAAACTGAGGTAGAACAGTTCAAGGAGGCTGTGGCATAACAACCTATCAGCAAAAACCAAGGGAAATCATAAGGGACTTAATAAGGTTTATCTATTTACATTAGACATGGGAAGATGATACTTATCACTCACAAAAACTTTTTCATTGTTATGGCAGTTTGAAGGAGTATAAAAGAGGGCATGCGAGTGAACTGAATATTAAGACATAATATCTTAAAAGAATTAAGATGTGGGAGATAAATATACTGGGAGAAAAGGAAAGGAAAAGGTAATGAAGTGTAAGTTATTTGCCATAAAAGAGGCTAGAAAAAGCTTATACATCAGAAAGGAAGAGGATGAAGGAAGGGGAGGGAATGAACCTTACTCTCATTAGAATCAGCTCAAAGAGAAAACATACACAATCATTTCTCTATTTAAAGAGAATTGAGTCAAATTTATAAAAAAAAATAAGAGCCATATCCCAATTGATAAATGATCAAAAATGGCCAAAGGACTATAAAATCATGCCTATCATTTGACCTAACAATACCACCAATAGGCATGTATCACAGAAGAGTTAGAAAAAAAAGAAAAGGAACAAGATCTACAAACATATTTATAGTTCTCTTCTCATGGCAAAAAAAAAAAATGAAAATTGAGGGAATGTCCATCATTTGGGGAATGGCTGAATAAATTGTGATATGGGATTATGATGGAATGTTATTGTTCTATAAGAAATGATGAGAAGGATGCTCTTAAAATAACCTGCAAAATTCTCGATGAACTCAAACAAAGTGAAATGTACTATGTAAAAAGTAATAGCAATGTTCTGGGATATTCAGCTGTGAATGACTTTGCTATTCTCAGCAATATAATGATCCAAGACTAATCTGAAGAACTTATAATGAAAAATCCTATCCATATCCAGACAAAGAACTGATTTTGTTTGAATATATATTGAATGTTTTTTAAACTTTATTTTTCTTAAGGATTTTTTTTTTGGGGGGAAGAGATCTAAGTTTTCTTTTGCAACATGACTTTTAGAAATGTTTTGCATAACTTCACATATGCCTTCTCAATGAAAGAGGGGTAAAGAAGGAAAAGAATCTGGAATTCAAAGTTTTAAAACCAAATGTAAAAACTGTTTTACATTTAACTGAGAAAAATAAAAATGTCAAATAAAGCACAAAATAAAAAATAAATTTGTGATTTCTCTCAACTTCAAGAGTAGCTTCAAATCTTGAACACAGGATATGTAGGATGTCTCAAAAGTCTAAATGCAATTTTATGGTTTGATATTGCCTTAAGATTTTGGGAATAACCTGTGTACACAACTGCTTGGAATATCTTCAGTAAAGTAAGATAATGACTGGGATAATCTTATTATAAACCCTCTAATTTTGTGACCTTGTCATGAAGTGACAATAAGTAACAATATGACACCAAAAACTTTTAGTCACAAGAGAGGTGACAAGAATGGAGAATCCTAGAAAAGTTTACAAAAAAACACAAATCCATTTGTGGACAGAGATCAGGTCTATATTGTGATGCTAAACACTACAGCAAAGAAAGGAATGGAATCCATGTCCAGTTCCTTCTCTATGATGCCAAGCTTCACTTGATTGAAAAATGGTAATGTCTCTCAGCTTTAGTTTCTTAATCAGTAAAGTGGAAGGCAGGTGGATCAAACTACCTTCCAGACCTAAATCTATGATTCTAAAAATAAGCATTTTTTAGAGATATTAGAGCTAGAGGGAAGAAAACCAAAAAGATTGAGAAACAGAAACACCTTTTTGATGGGAATATGAAATTTTCCCCATATTGAAAAAAAGACTGTTCTACTTTTATAATTTCTCCTCAGTTGGCTTTATTTCCCCCCGGACTTATGGCTCCAATTGTATCCAAATGTAATTGCTGTTGTGTCATTTCAGTCATGTCCAACTCTTTGTAAACCCATTTGGGATTTTCTCAGCCAAAGTACCGCAATTTTTCTTCCCCAGCTCATTTTACAGGTGAGATATTGAGGCAAACAGAGCTAAGTGACTTGCCAAGATTTACACAACTAGTAAGTGTCTGAGGCTAGATTTGAAGTCATGGAGATGAATCTGATTCCAAACCCAGTAATTAATCTACTATACCCCTAGCTGCCCTCATACGTTTAATTAGAGGCTTACCAATGGTAATGATAATTAGTCAGAAGAGGGGAATTATTAAATGTGGGCAGTTATATTGCACAATGGATAGAATGCCAGGCCTGGAGTCAGGAAAACCTGAATTCAAATCTAGCCTGAAAAACTTAAATCTGGGAAGTGTCGCTTAACCCCTATTTGACTCAGTTTCATCACAGATAAAATTAGGGATAATAATAACACCTTCCTCCTAGAGTTATTACAAGGATCAAATGAGATGGCACATAATATATAAAATATAGATATTTGTCAGTATTATTACTGTTATAATTATCAGATATGAGCATCATGAATATGAAAATGACCATCATTATGGCTCTTGTAGTGACAGTAGGATGGTTATGATGGAACCAAGAAGATTACGATGCAAAAGAAGAGTGATCTGATAAAAGGGTAGAGCTATCAGAGGGATATTTGGGTTTCTTCAGGAAAAGGGAGAGAACAAGTGATGAAAATAAACCTGCACCAGGCTAAGTGGGAAGGATGCCTAGTGTGGATTCCATCTGCTTCCTGCCTGCACCTGTTATTTATTTACTTTTCAGCTTCATCAACTGAGCCTAATTGTTATTTTTTTAAACCCCAAAACATAAGGAGAGAGAGTGAGAGAGGCAGGGAAAAGAAGGGGGCCAAGGGAAAAGCAACAATTGAAATAATTAAGATGAAACAGAGAAAAGAATAATAGAAATTTTACAAGAACCGAGTCTTCTCTTTATGTCTTGCTACAAAATGTTCATGGCTCTAGGGTATAAACAATCCCAATAAATGGTTCAGTGACGCACCCGAGAAATGATATTATTTAGAGGAGATTTGGATTTTATAGAGAACCACGTGATATGTTGTTTTAACCTCATGCTTATCCTAATTCTGGGAGATGAATGAGATCATATTGGATCAAGAACTGGGCATAAAATTATGAATTTAGCACTGGATTACTAATAAGTTACATAAACTTTGGCAAGTCACTGACCTTTAAAGTGCCAGATTCTCTAGCTATAAGCTAGAGATAACAATTACTGAATTACATGGGTGAATTAAAGGATATTATAATTATAAAAATGTAAAAGAATAGAATATTATATAGAATATTATAAATCTGAGTTGGAAAGGAACTAAGAAATCATTTAGTTCACAGCTCATCTTAAAGATGAAGAAAATAAATCTTGAGAGAAATTCACAATGTGATTTGGCAGGATAGTCAGGACTCAATCAAAGTTAGATCAATGATTGAGAAATGATTTATTTACTTATTATGTGACTAGCATTTTGTTAACTACTAAAGAGAAAGAGACAAAAGTAAAATACTCTTTATGCTAAATGAGTTTCTTTCTTATTTTGATTCATTAATTATTTTTTAACATTTTTTAATTTTAAATTTCAAATTATTTCCCTTCCTCTACGACTTTCTCCATCCATTGAAAAAGCAAGGAATATGATACCAAGTACATTGTGAAACTATGCAAAATATATTTTCACAGTAGCCACATCATACAAAACAAGAATAAACAGAGAAAATTAAACCAATTCATACTACAATTCTATCTATGGAGATGGATTCCTTTTTTTTTTTTCATCATGAGTCTTTTGAAATTATCTTAGATCATTGTGTTGCATGGATTAGCTAAGTCTTTCACAGTTGAAAATCATAATAATATTGTTGTTTCTATGTGACATGATCTGCCTGTCTCTTGTCAATTGATTGTGCATCAATTCATATAGGTCTTCCTATGTTTTATCTGAAACGATTCTCCTTATTTCTCATAGCATAATAGTAATTCATCACAATTATATGTCATAACTTGTTCAGCCATTTCCCAACTTATGGGCATCATCTCAATGTTCAATACTTTGCCATAACACATTTTTATATATCACTAACAAAATGCAACAGCAAGAGATACAAAGAGAAATTCCATTCCAAACAAATGTTGAGAGTATAAAATATTTGGGAATCCATCTACCAAAGAAAAGTCAGGAATTATATGAAAAAAATTACAAAACACTTGCCACAAAAATAAAATCAGATTTAAATAATTGGAAAGACATTCAGTGCTCTTGGATAGGCCGAGCGAATATAATAAAGATGACAATACTCCCCAAACTAATCTATTTATTTAGTGCTATACCAATCAGACTCCCAAGAAACTATTTTAATGACCTAGAAAAAATAACAACAAAATTCATATGGAAGAATAAAAGGTCAAGAATTGCAAGGGAACTAATGAAAAAAAACTCAGAGGAAGGTGGTCTAAGTGTACCTGATCTAAAGCTATATTATATAGCAGCAGTCACCAAAACCATTTGGTATTGGCTAAGAAATAGACCGGTAGATCAGTGGAACAGATTAGATACAAAGGACAAAAAAGGGTACATCTATAGCAATCTAATCTTTGACAAACCCAAAGATTCCAACATTAGGGATAAAAATTCATTATTCGGAAAAAACTGTTGGGAAAACTGGAAATTAGTATGGCAGAAATTAGATATGGATCCACACTTAACACCATATACCAAGATAAGATCAAAATGGGTCCATGATTTAGGCATAAAGAGGGAGATAATAAATAGATTAGAGGAACAGAGGATAATCTACCTCTCAGACTTGTGGAGGAGGAAGGAATTTATGACCAGAGGAGAACTAGAGATCATTATTGATCACAAAATAGAAGATTTTGATTACATCAAACTAAAAAGTTTCTGTACAAACAATACTAATGCAAACAAGATTAGAAGGGAAGTAACAAATTGGGAAAATATTTTTAAAAACAAAGGTTCTGACAAAGGTCTCATTTCCAAAATATATAGAGAACTGACCATAATTTATAAGAAACCGAACCATTCTCCAATTGATAAATGGTCAAAGGATATGAACAGACAATTCTCAGAGGAAGAAATTGAAACTATATCCACTCACATGAAAGAGTGTTCCAAATCACTACTGATCAGAGAAATGCAAATTAAGACCACTCTGAGATACCACTACACACCTGTCAGATTGGCTAAGATGACAGGAACAAATAATGACAAATGTTGGAGGGGATGTGGGGAAATTGGGACACTAATACATTGCTGGTGGAGTTGTGAAAGAATCCAGCCATTCTGGAGAGCAATCTGGAATTATGCCCAAAAAGTTATCAAACTGTGCATACCCTTTGACCCAGCAGCGCTACTACTGGGATTATATCCCAAAGAAATACTAAAGAGCGGAAAGAGACATATATGTGCCAAAATGTTTGTGGCAGCTCTTTTTGTTGTAGCTAGAAACTGGAAGATGAATGGATGTCCATCAGTTGGAGAATGGTTGGGTAAATTGTGGTATATGAAAGTTATGGAATATTATTGCTCGGTAAGAAATGACCAGCAGGAGGAATACAGAGAGGATTGGAGAGACTTAAATCAACTGATGCTGAGTGAAATGAGCAGAACCAGAAGATCACTGTATACTTCAACAACAATACTGTATGAGGATGTATTCTGATGGAAGTGGAAATCTTCAACATAAAGAAGATCCAACTCACTTCCAGTTGATCAATGATGGACAGAGGTAGATACACCCAGAGAAGAAACACTGGGAGGGGAATGTAAATTGTTAGCACTACAATCTGTCTGCCCAGGTTGCATGTACCTTCGGATTCTAATGTTTATTGTGCAACAAGAAAATGATATTCACACACATGTATTGTACTTAGACTATATTGTAACACATGTAAAATGTATGGTATTGCCTGTCGTCGGGGGGAGGGAATAGAGGGAGGGGGGGTAATTTGGAAAAATGAATACAAGGGATAATATTATAAAATATATATATATATAATAAAAAAAATAAAAAAATACTTTGCCATAACAAAAGATCTATTGTGCATATTTTTATAATTATAGGTGATTCTCATTTTTCTTTGATCTCTTTGAATTACAAACCCAGTAATGATATTGATAAGTGGAAGATTATGCACAATTTTATGGACCTTGGGCACAGCTCTAAATATTTGTTTCCCAGAATGATTAGACATGTTCATAACACCACCAACAATCCCTTAGTGTACCTATTTTTTCATTCATATGAATAGCATTTATAGTTCCTAATAGGTGAGTGTTGATACATCAGAGTTGTTATAATTTTCCTTTCTCTAATCAATAGTAATTTGGAGCATTTCCCATGCCCATGTCTATAGATAGCTTTGATTTAGTCTTCTGAAAACTACATTTTCATATTATTTAACTATTTATTAATTGGAACATAGCTCTTATTTGTATGTTTGACTTAGTTGCTTAAATATTTGATAAATGAGACTTTTATAAAAAAATTGCTATAAAATTTTAATACTTCATTGTCTATGGCACCTTTAAGTAAAATATAGTTTCTCTGATCATCTCTTTTAATTTGGTTTAGTTCTGCTTTTGTTTTCTGAGATCATGTCTGCTAAACCTGGCTTGTTTTTATATTTATTTCAACTGAAATATAATAAAGTTTGTTCTAGCCCTTTATTTTAATTCTATGCATGCCTTTCTGTTTTAAGTGTGTCTCTTGTATACAGAATATTATTTTATTCTGGTTTCTAATTCATTGTTATCCATTTCCATTTTCTTGGGTCATCACATTCACATCCATATTCACATGTGCATTCACAGTTATGATTGTTGTGTATTACTCTCCATACCCAGTTTATGTTTCTCCTTTTCTTTTCTTTTTTTATTCAGTCTTTCCCAAAAATTATGTTTGGTTCTGGCATCTAACTCCCTCAATCCACCCTCACTATTATAGTCCTGCCTAATTTAATTTATCTTCTTTCCCTTCTATTTACCCCTTAGATAGGATAGATTCCCATGCCCAATTATGATGAGAGTAAAAGTTCAAGTATTGTCTGACATAACATTTTCTTCTTCACTGTAAAAGAACTTCCATATGAACTTCTTTTGCATGAGAAAATTTTCCTCATTCTACCTCATCTCCATTGGATACAGGAAAAAAACAAACAAACAAACAAACAAAAACTTTAAATCCTAAAGGATTTGATGAAGTTAAATTGTAAATTTATATGGGAAGATAATACTAGTAACTTCTAGGAACTTTATCATTATTAGGGTAGTTAGAAGGAAGCTATATGTACTTGTGTTTGTTCAATTTCTTTTTCTAAAATGGGACTAGTTCAGTAATTTCCTCTGTTAATTTGGGCAGTCGATATTTTTATGTACTTATCCATTTCACTTAGATTTTCAGATTTATTGGCATACAGTTAAGCAAAATAACTCCTAATTATTATTTTAATTTCCTCATCATTTGTGCAAAGTACACTCTTTTTATTTTTGATACAAGCAATTTGATTTTCTTCTTTCCTTTTTCTAATAAAATTAACTAAAGATATATCTGTATTCCTTTTCCAATAAAACCAACTCTTAGTTTTCATTATTTGTTCAATAGTTTTCTTATTTTCAATCTTATTAATTTCCCCTTTAATTTTCAGAATTTCAAATTTGGTTTAAAAATTTGTTATTTTTCTACCTTTTTTAGTTGCATGTTGAGTTGATTGATCTTCTCTTTCTCTATTTTATTCAAATAAGTATCTAAAGATAGAAAGTTTCCCCTAAGAACTGTTTTGTCTGCATCCCATAAATTTTGGTATGTTATCTCATTATTGTCATTCTCTTGGATGAAATTACTAATTGTTTCTACAATTTGTTGTTTCACACACTCCTTCCTTCAGGATAACATTATTTAGTTTAATTTTGGTCTATTTTTCCCTAATCTTTTATTATGTGTTTCTTTCTAAATGTTTGCAGTATTTTCTCTTTGATCTGCTAATTCTGGAATTTAGCTACAATATTCCTTGGAGTTGTCATTTTGGGGATTCTTTCAGTAAGTAATTGATGGATTCTTTCAATGGATATTTTACCCTTTGGTTCTAGGACATCAGGAAAGTTTTCCTTCATGATTTTCTGAAAGGTGGTTGTCTAGGCTCTTTTTTTAAATCATGGTTTTCAGGTAGTACTATCATTCTTACATTGTCTCTCCTGAATCTATTTTCTAAGTCAACTGCTTTTCTGATGAGGTATTTTACATTTTCTTCTATATTCAATTTTTGGTCTTGTTTGACTGATTCTTGATGTCTCATTGTGTTATTCACTTCCATTTGTTCAATTCTAATTTTTAGTGAACTATTATTTTTTTCAGTTAGCCTTTTTATCTCCTTTTGCATTTGGTCAATTGGACTTTAAAAAAAGCAATTCATTTTAATTGCTTTGTTCATTGTATATTTTTTCTGCTTCACAAATTCTATTTTTCTTTTTTTTTAATTTTATTTATGTTTTTTTGACAGTATATATGCATGAGTAATTTTTTTATAACATTATCCCTTGTATTCATTTTTCCAAATTATCCCCTCCCTTCCTCTACTCCCTCCCCTAGATGACAGGCAATCCTATACATCTTACATGTGTTACAATATAACCTAGATACAATATATGTGTGTAAATACCATTTTCTTGTTGCACATTAAGTATTAGATTCCGAAGGTATAAGTAATCTGGGTAGATAGACAGTAGTGCTAACAATTTACATTTACTTCCCAGTGTTCCTTCTCTGGGTGTAGTTGTTTCTGTCCATCATTGATCAAATGGAAGTGAGTTGGATCTTCTTTATGTTGAAGATATCCACTTCCATCAGAATACATCTTCATATAACATTGAAATGTACAGTGATCTTCTAGTTCTATTCATTTCACTCAGCATCAGTTGATGTAAGTCTCTCCAAGCCTCTCTGTATTCCTCCTGCTAGTCATTTCTTACAGAGCAATAATATTCCATAACCTTCATATACCATAATTTACCCAACCATTCTCCAATGGATGAATATCCATTCATCTTCCAGTTTCTAGCCACTACGAAAAGAGCTGCCACAAACATTTTGGCACATACATGTCCCTTTCCCCTCCTCAGTATTTCTTTGGGATATAAGCCCAATAGCAGCAATGCTGGATCAAAGAGTATGCACAGTTTGATAACTTTTTGGGCATAGTTCCAAATTGCTCTCCAGAATGGCTGGATTCTTTCACAACTCCACCAACAATGTATTAGTGTCCCAGTTTTCCCACATCCCCTCCAACATTCATCATTACAAATTCTGTTTTTCAAGGCGTTGTTTTCTTTTTCCATTTTGCCCAGGCTGTTTTTAAGGAGTGATTTTCTTCAGATAATTTTGGTGCTTCCTTTTCCAGAGCTCTCATTTCCTTTCCACATTTTTCTTCTCTTTTAAAATCCTTTTTGAATTCTTCCAAGAGAGCCTTGTGAGATGGAGACCAACTTATATCACACTTTGAGTGTTCCTCTGGAGATGTTTTGCCTTTAGTGTCCTCAGAGTTTCAGGATAAAAGCTATCTATTATCAGAGCTCTTTTTGATTTTTTAATCTTTTTTTAAAGGTTGAGGTCTGCTCTTAGGGCAAAGGGGAGATTGTCACAAGGTTCCTCTACAGCAAGGGTTCTCAAACTATGGCCTGCGGGTCAAATGCGGCCTGCTGGGTTATGGCAAAGGGGTTGAGGGGCAGAGACAGAGTGTGAGTTTTTGTTTGTACTATAGTCCGAACTTCCAACAGTCTGAGGGACAGTGAACTGGCCCCCTATTTAAAAAGTTTGAGGACCACTGCTCTACAAGCAACAACACTTCACATTGCCTGAAGCTGGTACTGCCAGCTTCTTTATGGTGTTGGTTGAGCATGGCCAAGTCCCACTGGTTATGCAGGGGTTCAGACACTCACTATTTGCCTTCTATAATTGTGTTGGAGGTCTCATAGCTGGCCTGCTGATCTACTGGCTTCTGAAACCGGATAGAGTATCAAACACTGCTGTATTTTGGCTAAAAATCTCCCACTAGATTCCCCTTCTGTGCAGAGGCCATTCTACCCTGGGTCTCTCTGCACTGCACCTGCAGCGGGCTGCAACACCTGCCCTGCCCAATTGAGACAGACCTTTCTTGAAGTTCTTACAAAATATCTTCTGCAGAAAATATATTATACTCCAAATATTAGTTGGTTCTGTCACTCCAAAACTCATTCACAGGCTTAATCTGGTGTTGATCTGCAAGAAGCCAAGAAGAGCTCAAAGACCTTTCTACTTTGTGCTATCTTGGCTCACTCCCCTATACTTTTGCTTGAATGTCAATTTTTCTGTTTAGCTTTGGTCATCAGGAACATTTGAAAGTCCTCAATTTTTAAGTGTCCATTTTTCCCCTGTAGGATTACACTTAGTTTTCCTGGGTAAATTATTCTTGGTAGTAATCCTAGTTCCTTTGTCTTTCAGAATATAACATTCCAAGTCCTCCACCTCTTTTATATGACTGCCAAATCCCGTACAATTCTGACCTGACTTTATGATATTTGAATTTTTGTTTTATTTCTTTTTCTAGCTGTTTGTAGAATTTTCCCCTTGACTGCAATTTTATTGTAATACTCCTGGGAGTTTACATTTTTGCATATTTTCAAGGGATGATTGGAGAATTATTTCAATTTCTATTTTATTTTCTAAGATATCAAGATAGTTTTCCTTAATAATTTCTTGAATTATGATGTCTAGTCTCTTTTTTTAAAAAAAAATCATGTTTTTAGGTATACTCTTAATAATTTTAAAATTATCTCTCTTTGATCTATTTTTCCATGTCAGATGTTTTGTCTCATGAGATAGTTTACATTTTTTTCTATTTTTTCAGCATTTTTACTTTGTTTTTGTTTCTTGATGGGTCATATAGGCATTAGCTTCCACTTCCCCATCTAATTTTCAAAGAATTATTTTCTTCAAGAGCATTCATACCTTTTTTCCATTTAATTAATTTTGGTTTTTAAAAGAGTTCTCTTATTCACTAAATTTTAGGGCTTCCTTTAGCATTATGCCATTTTTGTTCATTTCATTTTATTTCCATTTCACAAATTCTGTTTTTCAATGAATTGATATCTTTTTCATATCTATTTTGTAAAGAGTTATATGCTTCTTCTTTTTCATCAAATTATTTTGTAGGGAGTTATATGCTTTTCCCATCCCTTCCTGGAAAGTTCTCATTTCCTTTCCCCATTTTTATTCTAACTTTCTTTTAAGATGAAATCTTTCAAGAAAGCCTGTGAAATGGGGACCAGCTCATGTCTCCCTTTAGAGCTTCATCTGGAGTTGATTTGCCTTTAGTAATCTCAGGATTTGAGGTCTATTCTTCTCTCTCTCCATAAAAGCTGTCTATGGTGAGAGTTCTTTTTGTTATTTTGCTTATTTTTTAAAGCTTGAGATCTGTTCAATGCAAAGGAGTGACAGCTACTTTCGTTTACCCTGGGGCAGTTGTACTGATTGATTTCCAATGCTGGGTAATGGGGGCTAGGTCCCACTTCTTCCCAGCTCTTTGGTTTACATTTTGCCTTTTGTAGCAAATCTGCCAAACCAGCTCCTTGCAACCAGCACAGAGTAGGCTAAGAGGCTCAGAGAAGATTCCCAGGTAAGTGGAATCTACAATGCTTATACTCTCTGCTCCAGCTTCTTGCCCTGGGCTCTTTATACTGCAGTCTGGGCTCAGCAGACTGTCTCCCTGCCCGGTGGAAACAGACCTGTTCTAAAGTTCTTCCAAGGTATCTTCTTCTGGGAATGTGTTGTACTTCAGATATTTGTGGATTTTGTGACTTCAGAACCAGTTCAGTCTCAATCTGCTGTCAATTTGAGATAAGGTCAGAGGAGGTCACAGAAAGTCATGTCTGCTCTCCGCCATCTTGGCTCTGCCCCTATCTCCCCTTTATGCCATTTTTTGAAAAATGTGTTATTTGCTTTAGTATTTTTGTGCCACTGTTACAAAGCTATAAATTGTCTTTATTTTCTTGCATAACTTATTTATTTTCTCATTTTTTTCTTCTTCCACTTTTATCTATTTCTTTAACTTTCCAGGAATTCTTCTGATTTGCATTTTTCTTCGAATCTTGGTTTATAACTGTTTTCATATTATTGCCTTCTTTTGAATAAGTATTTTTCATCTTCCCTGTTACCATAGTAGCTTTTTAAGGCCATGGTGGATTTTTGTCTTTGTTGTTGTTTGTTCACACATTTATCTGGCCTATATCTTAACTTTGAACATTATGTTAAAGTTAAGCTTTACTTAGCAGGTGGTGAAAAGTCACTGCCCCAGGCTTCCAGCCTTTTTTATGCTATTATTTACAAAGTCAGTTCTGTGGATCTGCAAGTTTTCAGTGCTTACAAAATGGGCAATCTGGGAAGAGATGTAGCTACTGTTCTAATCTGTGTCCTCTCTTTACTCAGGAAGGTGCACTGTTCCCCTGTATCTACAGGTATTACTATTTTTCTTGGCCCTAATACTGTACCCAGACTCCTTGCAAGCCTTGGCACTCAGCCTTGCTCCCTGATAACTGATCGATCCCAAGTGCTTGATACTGTAATCTAGACACGTGAATGGGCAATAAATTTACCAGTCAGTGCTAGATGAACCCAGTATCAGTAAAGGTTCCCATGAAATCTCTTTAATACCAGTTATCTGACCCCTTACCATGTTTGGACTGAGAGTTTTTGATATTCTTGATGCCATTGTTACAAGTACCTTCAAGGACAACTGCTAATACTGTTATTCCAGAATAGTCTCTTCTTTGGTGTCATATAATTATACTGTCAACCTCCTGAGCTCTCTTAGTCTTGCAAAATGTTTCACCCTTTCCTTTTGTTGGCTTTGTCACTCCAAAATTTAAATTGAGGCATTAAAGTTGTTTGGAAGGGAATGCTGGGATAGTTTGACTAGATTAGTGCCTTTCCTCTACCATATTAGCTTCCCAAGGAGCTTATATTCTAAAGATGTAGAATAGAAAATATGTGCATATATAAAACATGTATGTATGTATTATATATACACACATATATTTATACTTTTAACATATATATATATATTAACTTATCACATAATATATATTCCCACTATATATATTATTTATGTAACATATTTTATATATGTGTATATATCTCCATACATATATGTATATACATAATACATAAATATGAAATACAAGGATATGTATATGCATGTCTGTCTCTAATAATTGAGGGGGAGTCAGGAAATATTTCATGAAGAAAATAGTGCTTGAGCTGTGTGTTATTAAAAACTCAGTAGTTTCTAATCTAATGATTGGATTTTGCAGTGCATTGAGGGAAATAATATTTAAAAGTATGATGGAACCTGGTGGTGAAGAGTTTTAAATATCAAACAGAGGGCATAGCATTTTATTCTAGGAGTAATAGGAATTCATTGGAATTTATTGAGTAAGGGACTGACATAGGCACACTTTCAATTTAGGAAAATCATATTGTCAGCTGTTTGAAAGACTGATTGAAGTAGTAAGAGACTTGAATCTGAGAGACTAATTAAGGAGTTATTGCATTAATCCAGGTGAGAATTAATAAGGGCCAAGCTAGAGTGGTAGAAAAAGATGTTGCAGAGTAAGAAATGATAAAATTTGTCACCTATTTGGATTGTGAACTGAGTAAGATTGAGGATTATATTGAGTTTGAACTTGGGTGACTAGACATGCGGTGATATCTTCTGCAATAAAAAGAAAAATTTAGAAAGGCAGTATGTTCGGGAGGGAAAATGAATTCCATTTTGAACTTTTTTGATTTGAAATGCCTATGGGATATCTAGTTTGAGAGAATAGTGTTATGAAAACCTAGAGAAGAGAGAATATCAGGAAGAGGGTGTTACAGTGCCAAATGCTACAACAATGAGGATGGATGAGGGGACATCAGATTTGACATTTAAAGCATCATTGGTAACTGTGTAGAGATCCATTTTAGTGTGAGCTTAAAAATACAGGAGGCAGTGGAAGTATTCCAGGGTTGGGGTTTTTGAAAGATACAATCCATGATAGGACAGAAGAATAATGGATTTCAAAGTATTGTATCAATATGAACTAATTAAATAAAGACTAGAGATCAAGAGAAGAGGAGTGTGGAGCTATACTAAGGATGAGAAACTGCCAAAGTAATGAGGCATAGAGGGACTGGGAATCATGATGAGGCTGGAAAGTAGGCTAGGCATGAGATAAAGGAAAAGATGAATGATAGAAAATTAAAATTTGATAAATGAAGTTTAGTGTTCTTGATCAAGGGAATGGAACACATGTGGGTAATAGTAAGCTCAATGATATGACCATTTCTGGGTTTAGATGAAGTAGATGAATGTATCATAGAAATTGATGAAATTAAGGAATTCGGAATTTTCAGTGTTTGAAAAATATCAATATTAATATATAACTAGATTCTGATGTTGTCTCAAATACTCTAACTTCCAAATTCCTTAATTTGTAGAACTCCTGCTACCTATTTCTCCATTTCAAAATATGTGTATATGTAGACATCTACATCTAGATACATGTGGATCAATATAATTATAGATTCTCCTAATATGAGGACAGAAATTGGGTGGAGGATAATATTGTGATTCTGGTATTGAACTCTGAAAAAGAAATGAGGCAAATTATCTGAGCTTTAATAGATGCGTGGAATTAGAATATAGGTTGAGTGATAAATTTGCATAGAGTAAATGCTGAGAGAAATTGTGAGTAATGGTGACAGAGAGTCTGGAACTGGTGGAAGTGAGAAAGAAGCATTCAGATTGCTGTTTCAATGGTGTTAGAAGTAATAACACTTAGCAAGGAAATTATAGCCTTGGATTCAACATCATCTACTGGAGATAAGGGGAGGGTGTTGAGCAAAATGAAGCCATATATTTGTTACTGCTAGAAAAAGGAAGAAACATGGGAATACGAGGTCTAGAATGAGAGGCATTGGTCAATTATGAAATGGAAAGCCCCAGAGAATAGTGGAAAAGGTGAGCAGAGTTTCTGCAAATCATGGAATACAGGAAAGAAACATACCCAATCTGAAACAGGAAACTAGATCCATTAATATCATATCCAGAGATTATTATGCTTTCCCCTCTGCTCCCTCTACTATCTGGATATACACATGAGAAAAAAAAACCTGTGGTTCAGTAAAGTTACATATCCCACAGTTTCTTAATTACAAAATCTATGGTTGGAGATTAAATAAACCCATTTGGTAAGATCAGAATGGCACATGAACCATAAGCCTAGCAAGTTATTTTTGTTGTAATCAATGATGTCATCATTATTCTTATTATCATATAAAATAGTAGTGTTTTGGAAGGTGCTCTGGATTTGGATGTTTAATATCCACATGGTCATGGTCAATCACTTCGCTATAGATGAATCAGAAAACTTCAACTATAAAATGGAGATAATAATACCACTGCCTCTATCACAGGATTACCCTGAATAAAGTATTTGTATAAATTACATAAAGATCACACAGGTAGTGAGTGGCAGCATTGCAATTTAAAGCCAGTTCTAGGACTCAGAACCCAGTGCTCTTTCTAATACACCACACCTCTAGAAGCATGGATAAAGACTCCTGCATATGGTGTAGCACAGTGAATACAACTTATGCCCTTTCGAGCAGAAGAAGGGGAAGGAGAGACAGCTGGTAGAAAAGCAGAGGGCCCTATTTTGAGCCTTGGAATGCCAAGAAATGCCTAATTCTCTTGCCTTTCCTAAAACACTCACCCACTCACTTACTCCCAGCTCACCTTTCTGAATGTTTCCTTTAGCAGGTGTAGTAGTCGGTCAAAACTAGACCATGGGGGAGGAAAAGAGGGGAGGGGAGAAAATAAGGAGATGCAGCCCAATAAACTGTTGTCACTGTCAGTAATTTACCAGGGCAAGCCCAAGTGAGAAATCACATCATGGGGATGTAATTGCAATTCAAGGTAAGAGTCAAGATGGCTCCACGAAAATTAATTTAAATTTCAGGAATGCTGGCACCAATTTATAAAGAATCACAGTCCACCAGAAATGGAAGGGACTGTAATGCTCACTTAATCCAATCTATTTATTTTAGAGATAAGAAAAATGATGTATAGAGGAAATGACATAACAAGTACCACAGGCAAGAAAGTGTCAATGGCTAGATCTGAATACAGGTCTCCCCCTGCAATACACTTTCCACTAAACTACAAGATATCAGTAATAACAAAATAATATTAGGGTGGGAGAAACTGAGTCTCCTCAACCCTCCCAGTGATCCATCACATAGAATGATTCTATGTTTTGTTTTGTTTTTTGTTTTTTAATTTAATGGCTGTTTTTTTAAAAATTTTTACAAACAATTTATGCATAGGTAATTTTCCAGCATTGACAATTGCAAAACCTTTTGTTTCAACTTTTCCCCTCCTTCCCCCCACCCCTTCCCCCAGATGGCAGGTTGACCAACACATGTTAAATATGTGAAAGTATAAGTTAAATACAATATATGTATACATGTCCAAACAGTTATTTTGCTGTACAAAAAGAATCAGACTTTGAAACAGTGTACAATTAGCCTGTGAAGGAAATCAAAAACGTAGGCAGACAAAAATATATGGATTGGGAATTCTATGTAGTGGTTAATAGTCATCTCCCAGATTTCTTTCGCTGGGTGTAGCTGAGAACAATTCTATGTTTAGAAAAATCTAAATATTAAGAGCTCTAGACTCTAGGCTCAAAGCCTTTACATAAATTCACCCTTGCCCTAGTTCTATTCATTGAGATTTGTTTCTTGCCCTATGGCCAAATCTGCTCTTCCCCTCTAATTCCACTAAATCATTTCACCATCTTTCTTAGTCTGGATTCTGCCCTTCACCAAAGCTGAACAAAGCAGATGTGATTAGCAAATCTTGTATTTACCTCTGCACCTGGAGCTGGCATCAATTCACCAGAGATGGGGCCAAATCTAGGGAGAGTCTGGGACGCACACAAAAATATAGAGTATTCTAAACGGCAGGGGAGTGATGAAGCCATTTGGCTTATTTGGGGTCTGACGCTGAGCTTTGGAGTTAATCTCTGTCCAGCAGGAAAGGCACTTGTGAGTCTGACCAGCCACTCAGTGCCTTACCTGTTTATAGCAATGTTTTCTTGACTGTTCTGTTAACTTCCTACTTACTGCCCTCTAACAATGGAACCATTAGCCCAACATTTCCCATTTACTAGGGTCAGAATAGCCTGAAGTATTGCCATGGCAACATTGACCTCTCATCACCAGGAACTAAGGCTAGGACCCTTCTTTCCCCAATTCTGTGACTCCAGTCTGCTTGGAAGACACCTTCCTCCTGGAGATTTGTTCCTTTGTATTGGTCTTTAAATACAGGATCTGGGATACCAGAGAGCATAGGATTTACAACTAGGAAGAGCTATGAGGGAACAACTAGTAAACCTCTCCTTTTAGAAAAGTTTAAAGCAAGGCCCAGAAAGGGTCTTCTGCCTTCTTTGTTGCTGCTCTGAAGCATTAAAATGTCTCTATTAAAGTCCCTCTTGGATTAACCTTCTTTCCCTTCTCCTAATTTTTCCAGTTGTATTTCCTTTCTCTCTCTTCCTTATACTATTTTCTATTTCTCTGTCTCTCTACCTCTCCCTCCTTCTGCTCTTCTCTCTCTCTCTCTCTCTCTCTCTCTCTCTCTCTCTCTCTCTCTCTCTCTCTCTCTCTCTCTCTCTCTCTCTCTCTCTCTCTCCCTCTCTCTCTCTTCTCCCCTTCTCTCCCTGTCTGTCTCTGCCTCTGTCTCTATCTCTCTCTTTCCCCTTCTCCCCTTTCTCTCTCTTTCCCCCTGCAAAGAAAGACACACACACACACACACACACACACACACACACACACACACATACACAAAATGGGAGGAGGGTAGATTCAGGGTGGGATTCGGTGTCACTGTTCAATATACTGAAATATTCTACATTTCGTATATATCTTTGAGTGGGAGAAGAATAAAAATCCTATACTCTCAAGCACAAATTATAATCTCTGCATTACAGTGTTACATGTATATCTATATATTACATATATATATATATATATATATATATATCTCCAATATCCATAATTTCTATCTCAGTTTATCATCTCTGGCATGATATTCTGAAAGTACAGCTTGAATGTAATATATTACAGACAATACAGAGTGAACCAGCTTTGCCATTTAGAATGAGGTAACTCACATTAACAAAAGGAGTCCCAGATCTCATCTAGTGGAAAATTCCCCAATGTCTTTGGTGCAGCAATTTGGGGATAAGGACATAATAGAGATCTCCAGTTCTTAGGTCAACCTCTTCCCAGGAGACTACCAGTTGTTCTTATCCTTGAACCTTCTACTTTCAGTAACTTAAAATGACTGCTGTATTTGAGGACACACAAAGAAACTAAAGGAACTATTTTCTCTTCTCCCCAAAACCATTTCATATTTCAATCAAATGTAAATCTCCACTAGCTTTTTTTTAAATACTCACTCCAAGGACTTTGGAACTTGAGTTAAATATATATTGTATACTTGCTTATAAATATACAAGTCGTCTCCTCTATTAAAGTGTTAAGGTACTTAAGAAAAGGAACTGTTTCATTTTTGTCCTTTTATCACTAATATTTAACAGGATCTGCCAAATCCCACTTGCAACATACTTATTTATTGATTTATCTCTCTATTTCTGTCTCTATTTCCTTGCTTTTCTCTCATAATCAAATATAAATAAGTTGTAAGCAGCAGACAGAGTCTAGGTCATGTCAGGACTCTATTCAATACTTTTTCATCCATTAAATTCCATATCAATTCCCATTTTCATTGTTAATTCTTCCCTGACAAAGTTCATCCATGGGTATCTCTCCTCCTTCATGTTCTCAACATTATTTCCTTACTGAAAGAAAGATGATCTCCAACTAGATCACTTCTACAAACCTTCATTGATTTTTTTTAATGACAAGTGACATTTCAAAAGGTGGAGAAAAGAAAACAACTCCTAAAATTGAAAATTTCAAAAAATATTGAGGCACATTTCTAAAATGTATAGAGAACTGACTCAAATTTATAAGAATGCAAGCCATTTCCCAATTGATAAATGGTCAAAATATATAAACAGATAATTTTCAGATGAAGAAATTAAAGCCATTTATAGTCATATGAAAATCATTAGTACTTAGAGAAATGCAAATTAAGTCAACTCTGAAATATGACTTCATATCTCTCAAATTGACCAAGATGGTAGGAAAAGATAAATGATAAATGTTGGAAGGGATGTGCAAAACTAGGACATTAATGCATTGTTGATGGAGTTGTGAAATGATCCAACCATTGAAGAGAGCATTTTTTTTTTCAGAGAGCAATTTAGAACTATGCTCAAAAGATTATAAAACTGTGCATACCCTTTGCTTCAGCAATGATTCTACTGATTCTATATCCCAAAACGATCACAGAAGAGAAAAAAAATTCACATATGGAAAAATGTTTGTAATAGCTCTTTTATGCAGTGTCAAGGAACAGGAAATTGAGCATGTCCCTCTGTTGGGTGCTGTAGTATGAATAAATTGAATATGATATATGAAAATAATGGAATATTACTGTTCAATAAGAAATGATGAGCAACCTGATTTCAGAAAAGCCTGGAGAGAGTTGTGAACTGATGCTGAATGAAGTGAGCGGAACCAAGAAAACCCTGTACACAATAACAAGAAGATTATATGTTCAATTGTGAGGGGCTTGGATCTTTTTGAGGCGACTCAAAGCAATTCCAGTAAACTTGTGATGGAAAGTGTCATCCACATCCAGAGAGAACTATAGAGAATGAATGTGGATCAAAAGCACAGTATTTTTACATAGGGCTTTGGTTTTTTTGTTTTTTGGGGGTTTTTTGGTGGTAGTTGTTATTGATCTTGTGTTTTTTCCCCTTTTGATCTGATTTTTTTTTCTCAGCATGACAGATATAAAAATATGTTTAGAAGAATTGCACAATTTAATCTATATTAGATTGCTTGCTGTCTTAGGGAGGAGGGAGGGGGCAGGAGAAGGAGGAAAATCTGGAATACAAGGTTTTGTGAAAGTGAATATTGAAAACTATCTTAATATGTATTTAAAAAAATAAAATAGCATTAAAATATTGAGGCAAATGTGAGTTGGTCATTTTAATCAAAATAGAAGGTGCATGAAGATTGATAGTAGGAAATAAAAACAGGCAGGATGAGGACAACTTGAGGAAGGCTTTTGACACCCAGACTTTGGGATTTGGATTTTATCTTGTTAGCAATGAGGATTCATTGAATGTGTTTCAAGTGTTGGGAGAGTAGGGATAAGGGTAAACTTGTTCAGCAAATGGAGTTTATTAATTCTCTCAGATGTTTACCCTGTATAGGATTCAGAATGTAATAGACTGGAATAACTCCAAAGAGACTCTTCAGTACTATTGTGTGTATAATCCCCTCTCCAAAATGTCTAGTCCTATCTGATTAAGTACTTAGGTGAAAAACTGGACCAGAGCCAGTGTTATCCTAACAAGCATGAAAAATGCTGTTTTACAAAGGGGGATGGGAAATAAAATTGCCTCTTTCCTCTGAACAAAACTCATTTCAGAAAACAAAGGAATTTTAAATAACATTTAGGTCACAGCTTCAAAGCACAGTGAAACCAACACATGGAATAGCCTGGGAATACAGCTTAACTGCTCAGAAGTACATCTGTGACCACATCTTCCCACCTAGGATGCTCAATGTTACCCCCCAAAAAGCAATTAATTAATTAATTAATTTTGGAAATTTATCTTGCAGGAGGCATGTGTATAGGGGTTCAGAATAGTTTCCAAACAAGGGTATAGAGGCAGTATGAATCAATTTCAGGAAACCATCAATGGGGCTTAAAATCTAATGTGATCAAGATAATCTAGATGTAGGATAGTAAAAACCCTTAACAGTCTGGTGTTTGTATTTTGTAACTGAGGACCTTAAGGCCTGAGGAAGCTACATGACCTTTTCACATTTACATAGTAGTAAGTGACTGTAGATTCAGCATTTTTTTGACTATACTATGCTGCCTCCAGAAATTGACCATGTGTTCATTTGATAAACATTTCTTAAACTGGATAAGACACAGAATTAAAATAAGGTCAGGAATCGGAAATACCTCCTGGCTCATACTAGTTAACTTGTAGATAGCATGAAGGGAAGTAAATGAAATCAAGCTGGAAAATTAGCTTAGAATCAAATAATAGAAAGCTTCTTCACATCCTATGTGGATAAGGATCCTAAAGGACTTCACTTCCAATGTGAAAATAAAGAGATTTCTGAGTAGGAAGAGAGAATGATTTGAATAAAAATAAGGCTATTAGCTTCCTATTGAATAGTCAAAATGATAATAGAAAATTCTGTTGGTTTATTAAGGCAATGATAGAAAACCATCAAAGATTAAAAAACCTTAATGACTTACTATATCACTTCTAGTGATTTATCTGAAAACAGATGTTATGCCTAAAAGTAACCTGGAAAACTTATTTTTTCAAGTCTTAGGCAAGATATTGAAAATCTTAAGTTCACCAATGTTGTCATCACTATTCCCCACTGAAACCAAGGGCTTCAGAAGAAAAAGGCAAATGATTTCTTCAGGAAGAAAACTTGTCCAGTCCTTAAATTCAATGCCTCCCTACTGAAATAATCTCCAAATTGTACCGCATGTGTTGTTTTTGCACACAGTTCTTCCCATGTTATCTCTACGATGGATTGTGACATCCTTGAGGTCAGGAACTACCTTTTTGTCTTTCTCTAAGATCTAAGATGTTAGCATAATTCTTGAGACACAGTAGTGTTTCATGCTTGTTGACAGACTTGAGAAAAGTTAAGAAAATTGCATCTGACAGTGGAAGTTAGATTCTTGGTCCGTGATTTACCAAATAAGGATGAGAGACTTCTAACCAAAGATGGAGTTCCCCTAGCAAACCTGGAAAGAATGTTTTTGTCCAAAGTATTTATAAAAATAATTAAAATTATGTTAAGCAAAAATTAAAAGGTTGAGAAAAGGATTATTAGTAGATACCTAGCAATGTAAAAATCATAGAGTCATTACATTGTAGTAATAAAATACCATTAGAAATTCCAAGAGACAAAATCATCTGCCTAAGAGATCTATGCACAAATGTACACATTATTGATAACAATCACTTCTAATGTGGAGATAAATTTCATACGACTATGGAATTACGTAAGTTTAAAGACAAAGAGGGGGGCAGGGAGAAAGACAGACAGGCAGATTTAAGCTGCAATCATCAATATCCAACTTTGACTTGAAGACCTTTAATGATGAGAAATCTACTACCTTCCAGGTATCCCTTCAGGAAATCATCAATGGGGGTAAAAATCTAATGTGACCAGATTAATCTAGATATAGGATTTTACTCGTTACTACCTACAACAGTCTGAGGTTTCTATTTTGTAAATGAGGACCTTGAGGCCTGAGGAAGTTAAATGACCTTGCCATATTCATGGAATATTAAGTGGCAGAGGTGGGCTTTG
This sequence comes from Sminthopsis crassicaudata, assembly GCF_048593235.1. Classification (NCBI taxonomy): domain Eukaryota; kingdom Metazoa; phylum Chordata; class Mammalia; order Dasyuromorphia; family Dasyuridae; genus Sminthopsis; species Sminthopsis crassicaudata. The sequence continues at coordinate 457,850,956 of NC_133618.1, read as the reverse complement.
AATCCAGGTCTTGAAGCAGCCTTCACTGTTAAGAAGTAGATAGATAGACAAATCAATGGATTGATCAGAGTATTTGCTGTCATCACCTAGCTTTTACTTCTTTCTGGAATCAAGGAAAACAATCGAATCCCTTGCCTATATAATAATCTTTCAAGTAGTCGAAGAAAAAATACTTCATCATAAACTTTCTGTTTTGTTTTGGATTTTTTGTTTGGTTTATTTTTTTATCTTTAAATCCAGACTAAACATTTCCAGTTGTTTCTATGCTCATCTAGTATGTACATAAGACCTATTCATCTTGGATACCTTCCTGTGAAGTTTCTCCATTTCATCAATATCTCTAGTTCCCAAAACAGAACACAGTGTGTTGGCATAAACATTTCTTATTCCTGAAAGCTCTATCTCTTAAGTTAATACAAGACCATACTAGCTGTTTTGGTTTTTAAATCAGACTGTTGACTCCTACTAATGTATTTATTAAGAATAAAAGCTATAAATCTTTTTTTTTTTCAGAGAAGCTACTGTCTAAATGCATTTCCCAATCTTGTATTGTGAAGTCAATTTTTGACCCCAATAAAAATATTTATTATTTTATTTTTATATTTTATGAAAGTTTTATATTATATATTTTATTTTCATTGTATTTATGTCCATTAGATTGCATCTTATTTGATCAATCCCAAATGTTACCTGTCATCAAATTCTTTGGGGACTTTTCCAACATTCAGTATTTTGGCTGTCTCTCTCAACTTTGCATAACCTTTAAATTCTGATGTCTTTATTTCCCCAAGTGACCAATGAAAATTCTAAACAACATAGAGCTAAGAATAGTGAATTGGGACATTTTGTTGAAGTCCTACTTCCTAAGTGGCATTGAGCTATTAATGACTAATTTTTGAATCTAGCCAATCAGTTCTGAATATACCTAATTATATTATAGTCTAGCCAACAGACCTCTTTTTATCATTTCTATGAGAATAGAATGAAATGTCTTGCCAATTTTTTTTCTAAACCTAGGTTAAGTATATGTATAGCATTTTTCAGATCTTTCAGTTAGAAACCTTGTAAATGAAATAAGTTTATTCTAAATGAGACCTTGCTGACTCTTTGTTATCCCTGTTTACTTTTCTAGATGTTCACTAAATATCTCTTTGTTAATACATTCTAGAATTTTACCAGGAAAATATGTCATATCCCCTGATCTATAATTGGAAATTACATTCTTTTTGATTTCTAGAAAAGTTAAAACAACAGCTATGCTTCTATAGTCTTATATGTTTCTCATTCTCTAAAATTTTCCAATGATCATTGACATTTTCTCAGCAATCATATTTGATAGTTCTTCCTGTTCTTGGGTATCAACTCTATTTCTAATCATTGTCCTGTCATTCCAGTCCAAAACTCATTCTCCTTGGGGGAAAAAAGAACAAAAAAGGGGGGGAAGGGTAATCTGAACAATTCTACTTTCTCCATGTATCAATTATTTCTTATTCTAACCTTAAAATAGACTGGTCTTATATTTTTATTTAATACTCATTATTCCCCCCAACTCATTCTATCCCTCACACAAAAGTGGTTTTTTTTTCCTTTTTAAGTTCTTTTTGTTGATTTTAGTTTTTCTCACTGTCTTCAGAGCATTTGGAACTATAGTGCTCTTTATCCAATTGTTACTTTTGTCATGCTTTTCATTAATTTCCTCTTTTGTTGAATTTGCTTCTCTCTTTGGCAAATGTCATTTTAAAATCTCTGTTGGTAAGAATTCTCTGTGCCTTCACAGTGATATCATTAGAAGACTCCTGTATTTCCTCCACTTTTAAATGATTTCTCTCTGCATTTTTAGAATTTCATTTCTGTGATGTTTTTACCCTGTTAGAGTGATCTTTTCTATGGAATTTTATTGCATTGTATCCTCCTTTCCTTCCTAGAAAGCTACTCTTTGACATCACTTCTCAAATCAAGCTATGCTAGCTCTCCTTTCCACTATCATAAAGAAGCATTTTCCTTGCTTTCATTTTCCTCTAGTAATCAGGTCCCCTTTTTTGTTCTGGGAAGAGAGAAAAAGAAATAAAGATAAAAAGAGACAGACTCAGAAAAGAGAGAGATAAAATATTTTCATTAATATTATTGACATAATATGTTCAGATGACAAAACATTTCTCCATTGATACTGATTATGCAGTACAGCTTGGCAAAAAATTAGATTGTTTCTCCTTCCGCTTAATATTCACTTGAATGCTCTATGTCTATGCCATGTTCTCTTATTGCCCTATTTATACATGACTACAATTTCTTTATAATCTCTTATTTCTGAAATTATTCCTCCATTTCCTTTGTGCTTTCAATTTTCTTAAGAAATAACTGTTCATAATATGTTAAGGTTACTCTCTTAAGTTTTTCTGAGTTTGCTGTGATTTCATCTTGTTAATTTGATGTTTTATTAATTTGATTTCCTGCATTATTCTTTTTATTTAGATTAGATATGGGTTTCTCAACTTTATTAATCTTTTCAAAAAAGTAAATTTTAATTTTCTTATTACTTTATATTCTTGTTTTCAATTTATTTATTTCCCCTGTAATTTTAATATCTCTACTTTTATGTTTATTTGGGTTTATTTATCTGTTGAATTTGATATATTGTAAAAGCATATTCAGCTTGTTAATCTTTTATTTTTCTTTTGTTTTGTTTTGTTGATGCATTACCATCAAGTTTTGACTTCCCTTTAAGGACTATTTTAGCTGGATCTCAGAAATTTTAATAAGCTGTCTTATCATTATCATTTTCTTTTACATATTTATTGCTACTATGATTTCTTCTTTGATCCATTCATTATTAAAGATTTCATTTTTAAGTCTGCATTAATGCTCAAAACTTTTATATGTGGTCCCCAAACCAATTTCTATTCTTATTTTATCATCTTATAAAAGTTTGTAGTGACTATTCTTTCCTTTTTAAAATTTAAATAGTCAATTTTTGTGAAAGTTCCATGTTTGTTGAGCAATATATGTATTTCTTTGCTGTCCCATTTAGAAGTCATCATAAATCTTTTAACTCTAGCTTCTTCAGAAGTCAATTTAATTCCATTTGGATCACAATCTATGGTTCAGTTGAATATAAAATAGTGTCTTTATCCCTTTAAAAAAATAATTGTTTTTGCTTTTTCCAATAAAATGATGGCAATTCATGATTTTTGATTCATTTAATGCTTGGTAATTTCCCCCTATTTCCTCAAATTTGCATTTTTTAAAACAAATGTTTCTTATAAGCAACAGAGTACAAGGTTTTGTTTTGTTTTTTTCCTAATCTCTCATCTTTTTTCTCCATTTTATTGGATTATTTAATACATTCACATTTAAAGATATAATTATAGTTTTTTCATCTGTCTCCAAATATGTGTTTTTTTAAGTTATGATTGTACTTTATTATTTAATAAACATTATTTTCTACCTTCAATTATTTTACTTTAATTTTGTTTAACTTATCATGTTCCCATTGACAAACTGCCCATCCAGCAGTGAATTCCTATTCTTGTTTCCCTTTCCCTTTATGCTTTCATTTATTTTTTTCCTTTTCTTTCTCTCTTTCTCTATAGAGGAGAAGAGACAGAAAGAGAGAGACAGAGATAGAGAGACAGATATTGATTGCTCTTTTTTTTCTTTTCAACCACATACACCTTCATCTCTAGCCCTTCAACTAGTCCTATTCATTAGCAGTTTTTTTTTATTCTTTCATTTTTGCAATCCTTCCAACAAATATTTTTTCCACTCTCTATATACATTTTCTTTTTCGGTTTATTATAAACCCTCATTCTCTGATTTATGACCCCCATCATTATCTAGTCTTTATTCTCATTATACAATCATAGTGTTCATTGTACTCAGTCTAGGCTCTACTCCTTTCACTTATGCTACACTCTAAGAGCAATGCCAGTTGTTGCATGTATCGCAGGGATATTTACCCATGGGAGGGCACATACTCATTAATCTAAGCCCTGTCTATTGACCATTTTCCCCCACCTTTCCCTAGAAATCTCCTCCCTGTGTCCATGCTCTCCCACTCCTCCAAAGGATAGTTTCCTCCAGGGATTCCATCTCACTCTACCTCCCAAGACAAGTAGACTTTTAAGATACCAAATCCCCCAGGCCTCATCCTATGTATATATTCATTTCTTGTCGCCCAAAGAAATATTTATCAGTGAAACTCCCTCTCATGTCCTTTCTCTCTCTTCATTTTCAATCTGCCTCCTTTCTCTTCCATATGACTGTTCCCCCCCCCCTCAGGCCATAGAGGGCACCTTCTTCTCATTACTTTTAATGTTATTCTCTGTTCCCCAGATTACCTCTCTTCTTTCATGTACTCTGTGAATATTACAGTGAAAAACATTTTCTTGTAGCCATGGTTTCATCAGATTCAGTCTAATGATCCCCTATCACTTTACCATTAGTTCTACCAGATTTCCTTCTTTCACTTTGTGTTTCTTTAGAATGAAGTCTTACTAGTATTTACTACAATGTAAATGTAATGAAGTCTTAGTAGTATCCTAGTCTTAGTGAGACTCACTAATATAGTGACTGCTGTCACTGGTGCTGTTGCTATCTGCATTTATTCATTCCAATTGCAATTCTGCTGTTTGAGGTGTTGAAGAATCAAATAATCTCTTTAGTGATAAAAATGTTTCTTTCTACTTATTTCTTTTGAAACTCTATGAAAAGTTTGAAACTCTCATTATTTAATATCTATCTTTTACCCATTACATGTAAACTTGCATTTGTAGAATAGGACATCCTGGGCTATATGCTAGGCTTCAATGTTCTTCAGAATGCATTATTCCATTCCATTCTCTTTTTTGTAAGTGGGTGCAAAATAGATCTGTATAATCAATTTTATTTTGTATTTGCTTGTTTTTTTTTTTTTTTTAAATAGCTTGCATGACTTGCTTCTGAATTGAACAGGTGAATTTAACAACTATCTGGAATTTGTAGCTTGAAAGCAATCTATGAATTCTTTCAATTGTGATTTAATTTCTACATTCAACAAGTCTGTTAAGTTCTTTTCTATTAAGATTTTTTAGATTGTATTCTTTTGGTAGAATATCTATCATCCTTCTGTTGTCTATGCATCCTATTTTCAAGATCAGTGCATTTTGCTTGCAAAGTCAGCATATATTCCTTTAATTTTTTTCTTTTATTTTTTCTTGTCTTCTTCTAAATTGTCTTTCACTTTTATGTATCTGTATTCCCAATCTATTGGTCTTTCTCTTATTTCCTTACTGAATCTTACAATTGCAAATTCTAGTTTTTCTATTTTGATCATTATTTTTGCTGTGCAGGACATATAGTATTCTCTCATAACTCTTATTTCGCTTTTAAACCATTCAGGAAGAACATGTTATAGTTCCATATTCTCCTCAACTCCTACAGGAACCTCTGTCTCTTTAAGTGTTGGATTATTTTTCTTCATTTTGTAGTTTTTATTCATAGATAACTAAACTCATTAAGTAGATCTGGAGGCCATATTTCCTTCTAATGCTGACTTCCTATTGATTTTTTCTATTGAGATCTCTTCTGAAATCTTTGGTACTTTAAGTCTTTTCTTTTCTTTATTTTTCTTATCACTCACTTTCTGACTTTTTCCATCCAGATTATCGTTTCCTTGGAGGTCAGGTCTCATAATATCTAATTTCCATCTACAATTGGCAATTCAAGGTTGTTCAGCCACATTCGCTGTACAAACTGACTTTAGAGTGGTCAGAAATGGCCCATATAGATGCTGTGCTCTTCAGATTTGATGCAAGTGCTGCATAACTACATACATACAATTTATCTTTGTTCTGGTGACCTGTTCCACTGCTCTGTTCCCTAGTTCTTTGGTTCAGAATCAGCATTTCAGAGCCTCCTGACACTGACAATTCAGAGCTTTGCAGCACCAGTGCTTTGGGATTACAATTACCAGTTGGATTTTGCTCCTAAGGATTATGGACAAATTGGTTGAGACCAAGCAAACTTCCACAGATTAGAGCCAGGATCTCTCTGGCATGAAAAAATGGAGGAGATGCATAATGCTATCCAATCTACACCTTTTGCTTATATTGTTTACTTTAAATAAAGAACCAGGGTCCAGGGTTATATGGTCTCATTAGTATCACTGAGGTTAACATGAGACCCATGACAAGCGTATAGCTCTGGGAAAGCACATAAATTGCAAAAATAATAGAGCAGGTAAAAAGAAAAGGAAGAGTATTAGCATAGTATATTAGAAATTTAAACTGATATGCAAAAATCTAGGTACTGAGCAAAGGGAAAACAGTTTTGAAACATCTGGGTAAAAACTAAGGAAGTCCAAAAATAATAATCATCTTTCATGAGAATTTTGATGCATTGGGTGATGTGACAGATACTGAGATTGACTTGGAGATAGGAAGCTCTAAGTTCAAATCCTACCTGAACTATTTATTATATGTGTGATAGAGAGCATGTTACTTAACTTCCCTCTCAATCTCAATTTACTCAGCCATAAAACTGAGATAATAGTAGTATGTACTCTACTGCATGGTTGGAAATATTAAATTAGCTAATATACCAAACTCTTTGTAAATCTTAAAGTACTATATAAATGTTAGCTATATGTAATCAAAGCCAGAAAACTGAGTAAAAGAAGAACAGAAGGAAACAAGCATATCCTAAGGGCTTAGTATGTGTCAGACATTTTGCTAAGTAATGAAAACACAAATACAAAAAAAGAAAGGCAGATTCTGTTATCAAGAAGTTGCTTTTAGGATATATAAAAAAGCTGCAATATACAAAGTGAGCTGAAAATTAAGGTGAAAAGGATGAGAGGAGACTAAAGAACCCAGCTCAGTGATATGTTTTTGAAGTTCAAAAATCAGGAGACAGAAGAAAGCTGGCAGAAGAAAGCCTTCATAAAATGTAGAACCAAGGAAGAACTCAACAATTGGAGAAGTTGAAAGTTTTTTTTTTTAAGTTGAAAGTTTTAAGAGAGAGATCTACCTTTTTCTTTTATTCCCTGCCTCCCTTTCTCTTTTTTTCTCTCTTTTTCTTCTCCTCCCTTTCCCCAAATTGAAAAGGAAAAGGAAAAACATAGTAAGGAAATAAGTCACACACTTACAAAACTCCACAGAAATATTAATGTAGTAGTAGAGAAGTCAATCAGCTTGACATTATGTTAATACTATTTTTATCTAAAAGAAGAGGAGTAATTTTTAAAATTACAATAATGATAATTTCATTCATTAAAATATGAGGAAACTATTAAGAATATATTTCCAAGATTTGAACCTTAACAACAAGGAGTCAATACTAGATCTGATAAAAATTAGGGGAAAGATCATGAATAGAAGGTATTATTTCATGTTAGAATATGAGACAGGAGAGAGGAAAGTTGGAAATAATCTAACATGAAAACTAATTTTGGGGAAAGTAGACTTCAACAAGTTCAATGAAACAAAACCAAATGAATCAAAAAAATAGAAGAAAATGTAAACTATTTTACTGGAAAAACAACTGTCCTAGAAAATAGATGGAGAGCTAATTTAAGAATTATTGGAATACCCAAAAGCCATGATTTTAAAAAGAGCCTAGAAAACATTTTTAAAGAAATTATTAAGGAAAACTGCCTTGACAATATAGACCAGAGGGTAAAATAGAAGTTGAAAGCATCCATTGCTCAATGCCCAAAAAGGATTACAAAATGAAAACTCCCAGGAATATTAGAACCAAATTCTAGAACTCCTAGCTCAAGAAGAAAATACTGGAAATTGATAAAAAGAACAATTAAAATATTGTGGTACTATAGTCAGGATAATACAAGATTTAGCACCTTTTTCATTAAAGGATTTGGAGGTTTGAAATAGGATATCTAAGGGGAAAAAAGATTTAAGATTATAACCAAGAAGAACCCACTCAGCAACACTGAGTATAATTCTTTATTGGGAAAAAAAAATGGATAGTCAAGGAAACAGAGGACTTTCAAGCATTCCTGACACAAAGACCACAGCTGAATAGAAAATGTACCTTTCAAATACAAGACAATAGAGAAGAATAAAAAAGTAAATTAGAAAGAGAAATCAGGGGCAGCTAGATAGCATAGTGGATAGAGCCCCAGGCCTGTAGTAGTCAGGAGGACCTGAGTTCAAATCTGGCTTCAGACACTTAACACTTCCTACTTCCTAAGCTGTGAGACCCTGGGCAAGTCACTTAATCCCAATTGCCTCAGCAAAAAAAAAAAAAAAAAAAAAAAAAAAAAAAAGAGAGAGAGAGAGAGAGAGAGAGAGAGAGAGAGAGAGAGAGAGAGAGAGAGAGAGAAATAAAAAAGGATTAAATAAGGTTAAATTGTCTACCTTTCTACACAAAAAAATGATATTTTTAATTCCTAAAAAAATTCTTATTAGGATAGTTGGAGGGGACAAAATGAATACAATGAAACATTTATCTTTAAAATTAAATAAAATTAAGGAGTGAGAAAACAAAATGCACTGGAAGAAGGAGAAAGGGAGAAGCAAAATGTAATAAATTATCTGACTTAAAAGAGGTATTAAAGAGCTTTTATAATGGAGAAAGTAGGGCAGACTGGGATGGGGGAGTAAAGTATTTTACTTTCATTGAAAATGGATCAAAAGAGTACAACATACACACTCAGGTATGAAAATATAACTATACAGGAAAGTAGAAGGGGAAAGGGATATTAGAAGAGTGGTGGTGATAGAAGTAAGGGCAAACTGAGTGAGGTAATGTCTGAAACAAAACACATTTAAGAATCAACAGGCTGAAAAGGGGAAGGGAGAATTGAATAAGCAGGACAAGTAAGATGGAGGGAAATATACAGTAAGCATAACTGTGAAAAAATTATAGCAATTTTTTTTCTGATAAAGACATAAATTCTCAAATACACAGAAAACAAGTAAAATTTATAGGATTTGATTAGTGAACAATCAAATTGATAAATTATCAAAGAAGATGAAAAGACAATTTTAAGATGGAAGTAATCAAAGCTATCTATATTCATATAAAAATGTCTCTAAAATCACTATTGATTATTAAAGTATGCTTCTATCTGCATTCAGAGTCCCTCAGTTCTTTATTTAGATATAAATAGCATTTTCCTTCATGAATTCTTTGTATTTATCTTGGATCACTATGTCCCTTGAGAATCATTCATAGTTAATCATTACACAATGTTGTTGACATTTTGTATAATGTTTTCCAGTTCTGCTCACTTCATTTTGCGTCATTTTGTAAAAATTTTCCAGATTTTTCTGAAATTTGCCTTTTGTTGTTTCTTATTACACCATAGTATTTCATTATAATTATATATTACAGCTTATTCAACACTTCCCCAGTTGATGGACATTCCCTCAGTTTCCAATATTTTACCATGAAAAGGGCTGCTATGAATAATATTGTCCATGTAGGTCCTTTCCCCTTTTTTATGATCTCTTTGTGATATAAATTTAGTAGTAATATTGCTGGGTCAAAAGCTATACACAATTTGGTTGCCCTTTGGGCATAGTTCCAAATTGCTCTCCAAAATGGTTAGTCAGTATACAAGTCCATCAGCAGTATATTAATGTCCTAATTTTCTGACATCATCTTCAATACTTATCACTTTCCTTTTGTGTCATATTAGCCAATTTAACAGATCATACTGGGTCTGGAATTCCTAATCAGCCAAGGCTCCTTCAGTCCTCATGGATTCAGATGCCAACTTCTCAGACAATCTGGGAGGTTTAAGTTCCTCTGATCTGTGCTAAGACTATCTCTGGACCCAACTAGGTCCAGGGCTCTCTGCTTGTAGATGTTTACACTGCACACTGGTTAAACCCTGGTCCTGGGATGGTCTTTCTTTAGGTCTTCTCAAGTTGTCCTTGTTCTGTCACAAGACAGATTTGTTTTTCACCAGTTTATATTCATTCTGAGGTGCAATTTTGTTTGTTTTTGTGGGGGAAATCTGTAAAGATGGAATTTTTTTTTTACCTACTCTGCCATCTTCCCAGAATACTTCCTAATAGCTTTGATTCCTTCATCTGACAACTATTTATTTCCTTTGACCATTTAGCAATAGGCTAATAGCTTGTATTCTTATACATTTCACTCAGTTATCTATATATTTGAGAAATGAGATCTTATCAAAGAAATAGTAACATATAGTTTCATTCCTTATAACTTTTAATTAGATCTATTTTTTTTCTTTGCTTTTACTGAGATCAGGATGGATACCCCTGCTTTGTTTTTCTTCTTCTACTGAAGCATAATAGATTCTGCTTCAGTCCTTTATTTTTACTCTGTATATGTCTCTCTGCTTTCAAACATGTTTCTTATAAACAAAATATTGTATTCTGTTTTTTGAACCACTCTGCTATTTGTTTCAATTTTATGGGAGAGTTCATCCCATTCACATTCATAGCTATGAATACCACTGGTACTACTATATCCCATTTGTTCTCCTGTTTGTACTCTATCTACTTTCACACTTTCCCTCTTTACCAGTGTTTTAATTCTGAACACTACCTCCCCTGATTTGCCTTCTGTTCTATCATTCTCCATCCCATCATCTTCACTTGATCTCTTCCCCTCCTGTTTCCTTGACAGGTAATATAGATTTCTGTATTCATATGAATGTTTATATTATTCTCTCATTGAGCCAATACTGAAGAAAATTAGGTTCAAGTGATGCTTATTGGCCACCCTCCCATCTTTCCCTCAACTGTAATGTCTCTTACGTCTTTTTATGTGAAATAATTTATACCATTGTATCTTTTCTTCTGCATCTCATGTACTCCTCCTTTTCATCCCTTAATTTTTTTCTGTGATTTCCTCAAATTCATTTCATATTCATTCCCTCTATTTATATTCCTTCTTAATATTGATATAGTCTTTCAGAATTGTAAAGGGCTGAAACTCTTAAAAGGTGTGCTTGAATAAGATAACTGAGCACTTAAGGCTAATTATCTATTGGACAATAACTATCAGCATATTTTGGAATTTCTCTTCTCTCACTTGATGCTGGCTCAATGCTTGGAGTTAAGAGAATTGTAAGGATTAGGGAGAGGCAAGAGAACTTCACTTGGCCTCAGGTAGAGGAGGAAAAAGGTGTAGAGATTCTGGACTCTAGAATCAAGAAGGGATCCTTGGAAAAAACTCCTAGAAGTTTTGTCCATCTCCTTCATTTCTCCCCCTAAAGACCAAGGACTTTTGCTTATCCTGACTCAACTGTTTCTGAGGCCTCCAGGGAGCTAGCCCGAAAGTTGTTCAGAATTACAAGTATCATCTTCTTGTGTAGGGATATAAACAGTTTATCTCTATTAAATCCCTTATTTTTTTCCCACTTTTTATGTGTTTATGCTTTTCCTGGAACTTAATATTGGAGCTCAAATTTTTGGTTTAGTTCTGGTCTTATGACACCTTCTTGTTTCTTTGAACAATAAATTTTCCCTTGATGTATTATTCTTAGTTTTGCAGGGTGCTTTTTGATTGTAGTCCTAGCTACTCTGTTTTCCATTATATCATATTCCATAACCTCTGATCCTCTAATGTTACAGTTGCCAAGTCCTGGGTTATCCTGATTGTGACTCCCCAGTATTTGAAATGTTTCTTTTTTGTCCTTTGTAGTATTTTTTTTCTTGATCTGATAGCTATGAACTTTTGTTTGGAGATTTTATTTTAAAATGTCTTTCTTGAGGTGATCAGTAGATTCTTTAAATGACTATTATGATCTCTACTTCCAAGATAAAAGAAAAGTTTTTCTTGATAATTTCTTGAATGATGCTATCATCATTTTGATCTTTTGATTATGGCTTTTAGATAGTACATTGATTTTGATACTGTCTCTCCAGAATCTATTTTACAAGAAGTCAGTTTTTCAAGGAGGTGGCTAGATCAATTAGCAACTCCATGAACAAAGTATTAGTACCCCATTCTATCCAGTACCTGTCATTTTCCTTTTCTGTCATGTTAACAAGTCTAATGAGTGTGAGGTGGTAACTCAACAATATTTTAATCTTAATTTCTTTAATTTGTGATTTAGAGGATCTTATTTGATTTTGATAGCTTTGATTTTTATAGCTCTAACATATTATATACTGGTCTGTTAACTATTTGAAAAAATTGACCATTATCAGATAAATTTGCTATATTTTCCCTCCAACTAACTTCTTTCTAATTTTGATTGAGTTATTTTGTGCAAAATCTTTTTAATTTAATGCAGTGGTCCTCAAACTTTTTAAACAGGGGGCCAGTTCACTGTCCCTCAGATAGGTGGAGCGCCTCACACTCTGTCTCCGCCTCCTCAGCCCAGTGCTGAAAGTGTGCGTTGCTAATGCTAGTTTAGATAGAGGCAAGCTCCATAAACGTCCTCAGCAGGCCGCATCTGGCCCACAGGCCATAGTTTGAGGACTCCGGATTAATGTAATCAACAATATCAATATTACCCTTCATGATCATCACTAACTCTTTCCTGGTCATGAACTATTCCCTTATAAATAAATGTGACAAATATTTCCTCCCCTCCCCACCCATTTCCCATATTTCGCTATTTTGCATATTGCAGTCTTTTGTATTTTTTTTAAAAGGCACTTTTTTTAACCTTATGTTGTAATACATTATAAAATACTTGTCTCTGCTTACTTTCTTCTAGACTGCCTTCTATTTTTTTCTGAAAGTTTTTATCAAATAGTGTGTTCTTGCCTCACAAACTAGGATTTTCAGGTTTACTGAAACAATAGGTAATTATTGTCATTCATTCCTGTATGTAGTATGGGTAATCTATTTCATTGATTGATCACTCTATTACTTATACAGTACCAGATTTTTTTTTTTTTTGATCAGTAGTACTTCGTGGTATAATTTTGTATAATTTGCCTTCCTACATATTTATCAATACTTCTTTTGCTATTCTTGACCTTTTGTTCTTCAAGATATATTTTGTAATTATTTTTTCTAGCTTTATAAAACAGTTCTTTATTAGTTTGATTGATATGGCACTGAATAACTACTTAATTTAACAAGTATTGTCATTTATATTACATTAATAAGTAAATAATGTCTCTCCAATTGCTTACATTTGTCTATATTTGTGTGAAAACTTTGTAATTGCATTCATATAATTCCTGGATTTGTCTTGGCAGGTAGACTCCAAAGCATTTAAATTGTTTGCAGTTATTTTAAATGAAACTTCTTTATCTCTTTGAACTGGGTTTGTTGGTATACAGAAATGCTGCTGATTTGTATAAATTCATTTTATAGTCTACAAATTTGCATTGTTTTAACAAGTTTTTTTTTTTCTTGTTGATTCTTTAGGATTCTCTAAGCTTATCATCATATCATGGTATTTGAATAAAGTTCACATAACTTTATTAGGGAATGGCTAAAATTTGAACTTTGAATAAAGTACAAAAAACTTTATTGGGAAATGACTAAATAAATTATTGAATATGTTCATGATGGAATATTACTCTGTTAATAAGTGATGAGCTCAGTGATTTTAGAAAACTATGGTGAGACCTCCAATAAAATAAAGAAGAGTGAAATAGCCAAACCAGAACAATGTATACAGTAACAGCCAAAAGGACAGAGTAGAACATTTTCCAACTGAAGAGGACTTAGAAGGTCAGCAGGAGAGATCTGCAGCATTGGGGTAAGTATCCAGCATGCACTCTTAGTTCAGGTCATACCAGCCCAAGCCTAGCCCTAAGCCCTGGCCCCACAACAGCAAAGCAGAAAAAAGGATATGGATCTCTGAGTCAGTAGCAGGACTGGTGGCTTTCAGATCTCTCAACTCCAAGCCAGTAAAGTAGGACTACAGGGGGTAGGAACCTCTGAAATAGTGTATGTACTAGCTATTTCTAGACCTCTTAGTCCCGATACCAAAGACAACTTGGAAGTCGGCATGAAAGGTTTGTCAATAGGGTGTGAGGACCTTGGGAAACCAGCAAAGAGAAAGTATGAGCAGTGATGGCAGTAGCAGCTTTTGGAGGTCATCTCAGCTCATAAGGTGTCTCTTTTTTTTTGTCATTGAGGAAGGACTCTGTTGCTTTAGTACACCAGTTCTTACAACTATAGAGGGGCAGGAACATTTCTAACAGCTCCAGGGTAGAGAAGTCAGGACCCCCAGAAGGATCTCTGAAAATAGCTGCACAAATTCCCTGAAACTTGGGAGAGTACACCCTGGAAATGGAGTCTTACTTTAACAAAGAATTAAAAGCCAAGTAATAGGCTAAGAGAATGAGCAGGCAACAGAAAAGGTTTCTGTTTCTGACTATGAAAAGTTACTATAATATAAGGAAAATCAAAACACATTCTCAGAAGAAGATAACATCATAAAAGCTTCCAAGAAAAATAAGAATTGGTTTCACAAAATGGAGGTGCTCAAAAGGGATTTTGAAAATCAAGTTAGAGAGATAGCAGAAAAATTAGTAAGAAAATTGAGAGTGATCTAAAAGGAAATACAAAAAAGCTAATGAGAAGAAAAATGCCTTAAAAATCAAAATTGGCCAAATTTTAAGAGGTAAGAATCTCCCTGAGGAAAATAATTCCTTAAAAATTAGATTTTAGTAAATAGAAGCTAATGACTTTGTGAAAAATCAAAATACAATAAAGAAAAACCAAAAAACAATGTGAAAGGTCATTGCAAATACAATTGATCTAAAAAATAGAACCAGGGAGATAATTTTAAAATTATTGGTCTTGCAGCCAAGAATAGAAGGGAAGCAGAAAGGTGGAGGAAAAAAACATTACAGTGAGTTTTTTCTGATAAAGGCATCATTTCTAAAATATGTAGAAAACTGATTCAAATTTATAAGAATACAATATCTTCCCTAATTGATATATAATCAAAGGATATGAACAGACAATTTTTGAATGAAAAAATAATTTATAATCATATGAAAAAGTGCTCTAAATCACTATTGATTACAGAAATGCAAATTAAGACAACTCAAATGCAACTCAACACCTCTCATGTTGTGACAGGAAAAGATAATGATAAATGTTGGAGGGGATGTGGGAAAACTGGGACTACTGCATTTCTGGCAGACTTGTGAACTGATCCAACCATTCCAGAAGGCAATTTAGAGCTATGTCCAAAGGGCTATAAAACTGTGTTTACCTTTTGATTCAGTAATGTCTCTATTACGTCTGTATCTTGAAGAGATAAGAAAAAAGAGAATAGAACTGATATATAAAAAAACATTTATAGTGGCAAGGAATTAGAAATTTAATGGATGGCCCTCAGTTGGGAAATGGTTGAATAAGTTATGATATTTTAATGTAATGGAATATTACTGTTCTATAAGAAATGATGAACAGGCTGATTTCAGAAAAGCCTGTTAAGATTTACATGAATTGATGCTAAATGAAGTGAGCAGAACCAAGAGAATACTGTACACAGTAACAAGATTATGTGATGATTAATTGTGATGGACGTGGCTTTTTTCAGTAAGATGATTCAAGGTGATTTTATTAGACTTATGGGAAAGTTCCATCCACGTCCAGAAAGAGAAACATGGTGAATAAATGTTGATTGAAGCATTGTATTTTCACTTTTGTTTGTTTGCAGTTTTTTTCTTTCTCATGTTTTTATTTTCCCTTTTGAAATGATTTTTTTGAAGAGCATGAAGAATATGGAGATATATTTGGAATAATTGCACATGTCTGCCTTTAATGGATTGCTTATAATATTAGGGAAAGAGAAGAAAGGGAGAAAAATTTGTAATGTAAGATTTTGCAAAAGTGAATGTTGAAAATTACCTCTGCATATATTTAGGAAAATAAAAAAAAAAAACTTATGTAATGTGTTTTCTAGAGCCCCCAAATTGGGGTGCCAAAATATGCGGTCTGGAGTAGCTCTCCAGAGGATCTAGGGACCAGCCCAAGTTCTTGGTCTTAGTGGAAGACTGAAGAAAGCAGGAGACCTACCAGGCTGGTCAAAGATGGAGTCCCTTTATTTCAAGTCCTCTCAATCCTTAAATACCTTAGTATACGATTAAATCACTACAGCATACTGAGCATGTGCCAAGTGTAGAATCATTACATCACTACGTCACCACAGCACACTGCTCAAATGCTAACTATTGTAGCATTACATCACCATAGTTACACTGTTTATCTTTTAATTATAAGCATCTGCTATTGATATGTAAAGGTCTCTCTTTACTGTAAGTATCCCTTGCTTCAAGTAGAACATAGCTGGTCATGCCCTTCCTGACTTCTCAGGAAGGGTGAGAGGCACCAAAGGGAGATGGGGAGCCAAACCCGAGCTTGTCAGCAGGTTCCCTCTGGGCTGAAGGATCTTATACCTTACCCAGAGTTCCCCCACTATCTGTGGCCCTCTACAAAAATAAATAAATATCATTGGTCCTCATCTTTCAAGAAATTATCAAGGAAAGTTTCTCTGAAATTTTAGAACCAAATGGTACAATAGAAATGTAAAGAAACCATCAGTTATTTCCTGAAAGAGATCCCCAAATGAAAACTCCCAGGAATATTTTAGCCACATTCTGGAATTCCCAGGTCAAAGAGAAAATGTTGCAAGTATCCAGAAAGAAACAATGCAAGTACAGTAGAGCCACAGTCAGGATAATAATAATCAAATCAAATTCAACATGTTCTATATTAAGTGATTGGAGGAGTTGGAATATGATATTCTGGAAAATAATGGAGCTAGGATTACAATCAACAATCACCTACTCAGAAAAACTGAGTATAATCTTTTAAGAAAAAAGGGATATTCAATAAAATAGAGAATTTACAAGAATTAATGATGAAAATATCAGAGCTGAATAGAAAATGTGATTTTCAAATACAGGACTTAGGGAATGTATAAGGAAATAATCAAGAAAGTGATGTCATATGGAAATTAATAAGATTCATCTGTTTACATTCCTACATAGGATGATGATTCTTAAGTCATTATTATGGCAGTTAGAAGGACTAAATATGTACAGAGAACAAAGGTGTGAGTTGAATATTAAGACAAAGTATCTTTAAAATAATGAAATTAAGTGGTGAGTAAGAAATGTACTGAGAGAAAGGAAAAAGGAGTAGTGGAATGGTCTGCTAAATTATCACTCATAAAAGAGGCACAAAAAAGTTTTTACAATGAAGGGGAAGAGGGAAAGGAGAGGGTGAGTGAGTGAAGCTTACTTTCATCAGAACTGGCTCAAAAAAGGAAATAATATGCACAGTCAATATGGGTATAGAAATCTTTCTTACCTAGCAGGAAATTGGGAAGGGAATGTAATATGGGAAGTGGGGAGAGTGATATAAAAGAAGACATATGGGGAGGGAGTGTTAAGTAGCAAATACTTTTGAGAAGAGTCAGGGTAAAAGGATAGAGAAAGAATAAAATAAACAGAGGGGAAACACAGTTAACAATAATAATTGCAAAAAGAAATTTGAAGCAAGTTTCTCTGATAAGGCCTGATTTTTCAAACTTAAAGGGAACTGAGTCAAATTTATAAAAAAAAAAAAATAAGAGCTATGCCCTAAGTGATAAATGATCAAAATATATGAACTATGCTTGAAGGGCTACAAAATCATGCAAAATCTTTAATCTAATAATACCATTACTGGGTATGAATCCCAAAAAAGATTTTTAAAAAAGGAAAAGGATCTATATGTACAAAAGTATTATAGCAGCTCTTTTCTCAGAACAAAAAAATGGAAAATTGAAGGGCTACCCATCAACTGGGGAATGGCTAAAGAAACCGTGGCATGTGATTATGCCAAATATTATTGTTCAATCAAAAATGATGAGTAGAATGTTTGCAGAAAAACCTGGAAAGTCCTCCATGAACTCCAGTAAAATGAAATGTACTGTGTACAAAATCATAGCAATGATAGGAATGACTGCTATTCTCAGAAGAACAATGATCCACTACTACTCTGAAGGTTTTATGATTAAAAAAAACCTATACATACCTAGAGAAAGAATTCACTGTGTCTGAATACAGACTGAAGCATATTCTCTCTCTCTTCTCTTTCTATCTCTCTCTGTCTCTCTCTTTCATTTCTTTTTCATGCCTCTTTGTCTCTCTTATCTCTCTCTTCTCTCTCATCTCTCATCTCCCATGTTTCTCTCTTTCCCTATGCCCCCCTCTCTCTCCCTCCTCCCTCTTTCCTTCCCTCTCTTTCTCTCTCTCTTTCACAACATGACTTTTATGGTTTGCTTAACTTTATATGTGCTTTCTTAATGGAGGTGGGGAATAGGAGAGAGAATCTAGAACTCAAAGTTTTACAAACAAATATAAAAAAAACTTTTAAATGTAACTGGAGAAAAATTTTAAAAATCATAAATTTTAAAAAAGAAAGAAAAGCTTAGTGGAGCCAAGATAGAAGAATATAGACAGGGACTCATTTGAATTCTCCAAATTCCTCTCCAATATTAAAATAATGATCCAAAGTCTGGAGCAACAGAATCAATAAAAGGATGAGGTGAAACACTTTTCTATCCCAAAGCAATTTGTCAGGAAAAGTCTGTTTCACTGGGATCAAAGTGGAGTGCATTAGTACAAGCCATAGAAGTTCAATCTGCACTCTGGCAAACTAGCACTTGGACTTGAGGGAGACTGAATCAGCAAAAATACATTTTCAGGAGAACTGAGTCCATGGATGGTAAGAGGGCAGACAATTTGTTAAAAGGAGATTACAGGAAACACTCTGGGATTACTGAGAATAGGACTATGATGAATTAACTATATATAGTTCTGGGTCACAATCTCAGGGTGAAAAGAAGCACTAGTAGGAGCTGGGGCATTGGACATAGTTCCAGAATGAAGAAAGTACTCACAGAACAGAGAATAGCTAGAAGAGAATTGACTATTTCTCTCTTTATACCATACCACCTTGAAAGAATTAAAAACCTACATAACCCTAGAACTAACTCTGAAAAAAGCAGTGGAATAAAAAACCAGAAGCTTGAAATAGTTAACCTTCCACTTCAAGAGCAGAGCCCAACTTTGTCCATAAACTTAAAAGCTAGAAAAATCAATAAGCAACAACAAAATAATCTGACCATAAAAAATTACTTTGGTGAAAGGGAAGAATAAAACACAAACTCAGAAGAAAACATTGTCAAAACAGCTACATTCAAATCCTCAAGGGAAAATGTGAATTGGCTTCATATGCCCTGAAAGAGGTCAAACATTATTTTAAAAATCAAATAAGAAAGATAGAAGAAAATTAGAAAGGGTAACGAGAATGATGAAAGAAAATCAAGAAAAAAAGTCAACAGATTGCTAAAAGAGGTATATAAATATCAAAGATATAAAAGTAAATAACTCCTTAAAAAGTAGAATCAGCCAAATGGAAAAGGGAAGGCAAAAGTTCACTACTAATTCCTTAAGAAATAAAATGGAGGATTAGAAGCCAATGACTCCATTAGACATCAAGAAACAATAAAACAAACTCTTAACAGATAAAGCATACGCACACACATGTGAAATATCTCATTGGAATAACAATTGATCTGGAAAATAAATCAAGGATAAATAATTTAAGAACTATTGAAGTAGCTGAAAGTCATGCTCAAAAATAGCCTGATGATCATTTTTTTTTTAATCAAGGAAAGTTACCATTACATGCTATATCCAGAGGGTAAAATTCTCTCCCTCATCATGGCTTCTTTGTTCCCTCAGCCATTATTAATAATAACAAGTATAATAAGAAGTATGGCTTCTCTGGATAAGCTGAAATATAACAAAAATAAAGAGGAAATGTTAAAAATAAAATTAATTTTCAGAGGGAAAAACCAGCAACATTTCAGTTTATTATTTAATTATGTAGACAATACTTAATTTCTTTTGGAAAATAATAACTTGGAACTATGAATTCTCCCTAACAAATCTACTCGAGTTGTAACATTTAGCCATCACATTCTGGAGAGATGAGATTTAAAAAAAAAAGGTATCTAAGCTAGGGGGCAGAACCAAAATGATAGATTAGAGCCAATCCAGCTGAATTATCTCAACATTTTCCTTGAAAAAACTTTATAATAATGCCTCAAATCAAATTTTGGAGCAGCAGAGCCAACAAAATGTCAAAAAAGATATTTTTCAAGCCTTACAAAACTTAATATGTTGGCAGAAGCCTTCAGACCCAGCATTACA
Organism: Sminthopsis crassicaudata; assembly: GCF_048593235.1. Classification (NCBI taxonomy): domain Eukaryota; kingdom Metazoa; phylum Chordata; class Mammalia; order Dasyuromorphia; family Dasyuridae; genus Sminthopsis; species Sminthopsis crassicaudata. Next base: position 457,830,842 of record NC_133618.1, on the reverse strand, counting down.
TGGCAGCAGCAGCAACTGAAGCTTCAGGAGCTTTTAAACCTGAGATGGTAAGGAGATTGGTCAGAGTGGTCAAAAAGGCGACCCTTGCATGTAGCTGGGTAAAACTTGCAATAATTTGGGGGCAACTAAGTGACACAGTAGATAGAGCACCAGTCCTGAAGTCAGGAACACCTGAGTTCAAATCTGATCTCAAACACATAACACTTCCTGGCTGTGTGACCCTGGGCAAGTCACTTAACCCTAATTGCCTCAGCAGGGGGCAGTTGGGAGGCTAGAACTTGCAGTGATCTTCAACTTGTAGCCCATATGTAGTTTTAGGTTGTAATTCTAGGGCACAGAAGATTACTGGGAACCTTTCAGGATAAAGATTAGAGAGCAGGCAACCATACCTTTCACCATACCTTTCCCCACATCACATAAACTTGGAAGCACTGAAAACATGAAGACCTCCAGAAGGAGTCTCCAAATAGCAGTATCAAACAGCCTGAAGTTTTATATGGTGCCTTCCCAATTTGAGGTGAAAAAAGCCCAACTTTAACAAAAAGTCCAATGTCAAGAAATAGACTGCAAAATTAAAAAAGCTTAAAAAAACCTAAAAATTGCAGCAATAAAAACAAAATTTGACCTTAAACAACTACTATGTTGACAGGGAAAACCAAGAAATAAACTCAGAAGAACAAAACAAATGTAAAAACTCACATACAGACTGCAAAGAAAAATGCTAATTTGATCCAAGCCCAACAAGAATTTTTGGAAGCAATAAAAGTAGAAAGGGAAAAATTGGGAAAAGAAATTAGGGTGATGCAAGAAAATTATGAAAAGAAAATTTAACAAATTGGTAAAAGAGGCACAAAAATTCATTAAAGATAAGAACCTTAATCTCACTGAAGAAAATAATTTTCTAAAAATTAGAATTGAATAAGTCAAAGTTAATAACTTTATGAGACATCAACAAATAATAAAATGAAGTTAATGAATAATAATCATAAAAAGCCTCAAAGAAAATGTGAAATTCATCATCAGAAAAATACCTAACCTGAAGAATAGATTAAGAAAAGCCCATTTAAGAATGATCAGACTACTTAAAAACCATGATTAAAAAAGCTTAAATATCATATTTCAATAAGCTATCAAGGAAAAATGCCACAATATCTTAAATGCAAAAGATAAAATAGAAATTGAAAGAATCCACCAATCATCTTTTGAAAGAGATCTCCAAATGAAAACCAGCAAGAATACTACAGCCAAATTCCAGAGCTTCCAGATCTAAATTTTATTTAATTGGAAAGAAAAAATTCAAACTTTACTCATAATCATAAAAGATCAAGCAACTTTCACATCAAAATAATGAAAGCTTGGAATTTGATATTATAAAAGACAAAGGATCTAGGATTACAAACAAGAATAGCATATTCAGCAAATTTGAACATAATACTTCAGGGGAAAAGGGATATTTAATGAAATAGAGAACTTTTAAGCAATCCTGATGAAAAGGCCAGAGTGAAATAAAAAATGTGGTATTCTAGAAAAACATAAAAAGGTAAATATGAAAGAGTAATCATAAGGAACTCAATGAAACTAAATTGCTTGCATTCCTATATGGGAACTTGAGATATATAGCTCCTAAGAATTTTATCTTAATTAGGGCAGTTAAATAAAAAACATGTTTATAAGCTGATTATTTTGGAATGTTTGCCCTTCAAAAAAATGAAGAGGGATGAGAAAGATGGGTGCATTGGGCAAGGGGGGGAAGGAAAATGTAGAATCAGGAATATTTTCTCACATAAAAGTAATAAGGAGCTTTTACAGTAGAAAAGGAAAATGCAGGAAGCAGTGGCAGGTAATGCTTAAACCTCACTCCCATCAGAATTGGTTCAAAGAGGAAAAAATAAACAGATATATATGCATATGTATACACACAATTGTATATAGAAATACAACTTACCCAAGAGAAATAAGAGAGGAAGGGAGTAACAGAAGATTATACCATGATAAAAGGGAGAACAAATTAAGGGAGGTAGTGATTAGAAGCGAAATAGACTTTTGAGAAGGAACAGAATAAAAAGAGAATAAAAGAAAGGAAGGAATACACTAAAGTGGGATAGAGGGAAATACAGAGTAATCATGTGTGAAAGAGATGTTAGCCTGTGAAATGGAAGCCAATAAAAGTGTACCTGAAACTAAAATCGAATGCTATGTTGCAAACATATCATTAAAAAGTTAAATTAAAAAAAATGATCATCTCAATAGATGCAGAAAAAGCATTTGATAAAATCCAACATCCATTCCTATCAAAAACACTTGAGAGTATAGGAATAAATGGACTTTCCCTTAAAATAATCAGTAGCATCTATTTAAAACCATCAGTAAGCATCATATATAATGAGGATAAACTGTAACCATTCCCAATAAGATCAGGAATGAAACAAGGTTGCCCACTATCACCATTACTATTCAATATTGTATTAGAAATGCTAGCTTTGGTAATAAGATTGGAGAAAGAGATTAAAGGAATTAGAGTAGGTAATGAGGAAACCAAATTATCACTCTTTGCAGATGACATGATGGTATATGTAGAGAACCCCAGAGATTCTACTAAAAAGCTATTAGAAATAATCCACACCTTTAGCAAAGTTGTAGGATACAAAATAAACCCACATAAATCATCAGCATTCTTATGTCACTAAAAAAATCTAACAGAGTTACAAAAAGAAATTCCGTTTAAAGTAACTACTGATAGTATAAAATATTTAGGAATCTATCTGCCAAGGGAAAATCAGAAACTATATGAGCAAAGCTATAAAACACTTTCTACACAAATTAAGTCTCATCTAACCAATTGGAAAAATATTAAATGCTCTTGGATAGGGTGAGCATATATAATAAAGATGACAATACTATCTAAATTAATCTATTTATTTAATACTATACCAATCAGACTCCAAAAAACTATTTTAATGACCTAGAAAAAATAACAATAAAAACAAAAGGTCAAGACTTTCAAGGGAATTAATGAAAAAAAAAATCAAATGAAGGTGGCCTAGTGGTACCAGATCTAAAATTATATTATAAAGCAGTGGTTACCAAAACCATTTGGTATTGGCTAAGAAATAGAATAGCTGATCAGTGGAATAGGTTGGGTGCAAAGGACAAAATAATCAATAACTTTAATAATCTAGTGTTTGACAAACCCAAGGACCCCAGCTTTGGGGATAAGGACTCAATGTTTGATAAAAATTGTTGGGAAAATTGGAAATTAATATGGCAGAAACTAGGCATTGACCCACACTTAACACTGTACCAAAATCAGACCAAAATGGGTTAATGACCGGGCATAAAGAATGAGATTATAAATAAATTAGAGGGATATTATTATTAAGTTAGATATAGTTTACCTCTCAGACCTGTGGAAGAGGAATGGATTTATGTCCAAAGAAGAACTATAGATCATTATTAATCACAAAATAGAAAACTTTGATTATATCAAATTGAAAAGTTTTTGTACAAACAAAACTAATGCAGATAACATTAGAAGGGAAACAATAAATTGAGAAAACATTTTTATAGTCAAAGATTCCGGTAAAGGTCTCATTTCCAAAATATATAGAGAATTGACTCTAATTTATAAGAAATCAAGCCATTCTCCAATTGCTAAATGGTCAAAGGATATGAATAGACAATTCTCAGATGAAGAAATTGAAACTATTTCTAGCCATATGAAAAGATGCTCCAAGTCATTATTAATCAGAGAAATGCAAATTAAGATAACTCTGAGATACCATTACACACCTGTCAGATTGGCTAGAATGAAAGGGAAAGATAATACTCAATGTTGCAGGGGATATGGGAAAACAGAGACACTGCTACATTGTTGATGAAATTGTGAATACATCCAGCCATTCCGGAGAGCAATTTGGAACTATGCTCAAAAAGTTATCAAACTGTGCATACCCTTTGATCCAGCAGTGTTACTACTGGGCTTATATCCCAAAGAGATTTTAAAGAAGGGAAAGGGACCTGTATGTGCAAGAATGTTTGTGGCAGCCCTCTTTGTGGTGGCCAGAAACTAGAAACTACATGGATACCTATTAATTGGAGAATGGTTAAATAAATTGTGGTATATGAATATTATGGAATATTATTGTTCTATAAGAAATGACCAACAGGATGATTTCAGAAAGGCTGAGACTTACATGAACTGATGCTGAATGAAATGAGCAGGACCAGGAGATCATTATACACTTCAACAACAAGACTATATGATGATCAATTCTGATGGATGGGGCCCTCTTCAACAATGAGATGTATCAAAATAATTCCAAAAGAGCAGTAATGAACTGAACCAGCTACACCCAGCGAAAGAATTCTGGGAGATGACTATGAACCACTACATAGAATTTCCAATCCCTCTATTTTTGTCCACCTGCATTTTGGATTTCCTTCATAGGCTAATTGTACACTATTTCAAAGTTGTACAGCAAAACAACTGTTTGGATGTGTATACATATATTGTATTTAATTTATACTCTAACATATTTAACATGTATTGGTCAACCTGCCATCTGGAGGGGGGGAAAGAGGGGAAAACTAGAACAAAGGGTTGGCAATTGTCAATGCTGTAAAATTACCCATGCATATATCTGGTAAAAAAAAAAAAAACTATAATAAAAAAAAAAAGTTAAATAAAGAGTTAAAATAAAACGCTGGAGCAGAGTCCAATATGCTTCAGCTAATCTAAAAGCAGGCTGGGGTAGCAATCATGATTTCAGAAAAAGCAAAATCAAAATATAAATCTGATTTAAAGAGATAATCAGAGAAACTACATTTTATTAAAAGGTATCGCAGTGAAGTAATATCGTAAATATTTTACAAGCTTATCTGATAAAGATTTCTTAAACATAAACTGAGTATAGAACTGAGTGAAATTTGCAAATATAAGACATTCCCCAATTGATAAAATTTCAAAGGATACAAACAGCCAGTTTTTAGAAGAAGAAATCAAAGCTATCTATAGCTACACTAAAAATATTTTAAATCCCTATTAAAAAAAAAGGTAAATTAAAATAACTCTGAAGTATCATCTGATGCCTATCAGAAATTACAAATTCTGGGAGGGATGAGTTGAAAAATATGTACGCTAATAAACTGCTGATAGAGTAGTAAACTGGTCTAATCATTCTGGAAAATAATTTGGAACTAAGTCCCAAAGGCAATAAAACTGTGCATACCCTTTGACCAAGTAATACCACTACTAGAAAAAGGAAAAGTATATAGTATATATATATATATGTACACACACACACACACACACACACACACACACACACACACCAATTGGCTAATGGCTGAATAAGTTGTGATATATGATTATGATGGCCTACTATTTTACTATAAGAAATGCTAGAGACTGGTTTTAGAAAAAAAAAAAAAAAAAGATCACAAGATCCATATAACTGATGCAAAGTTAAATAAAAAGAACTGGAAGAGTATTCTTTTCAGTAACAACAATGTCCTAATGATCAGCTGCGAAAGACATTCCTATTTTTATTAATACTATTATCCAAGACAATTCTAGAGGATTCATGATGAAAAAAATGCTATGCATCAGCAGGGAGAGAAATGATGAAATCTGTATGCAAACTAAATTTTAATTTTCCTACTATATTTTTCTTGCTTTTTTTTGAAATATGATTTGTATGATTTCATATGTATAATTCATATCATATGACTAGCATTCGCAATGTGAGGGGATGGAGAGAACTTGAACCTCAAAATTTAAAAAGAAAATGTATTAAAATAGATAAAGTGAGGATTTATCATAAAATAAGTATTCATTTTCACTCATTTTAATGCTTTTTTCTACTTTTACAGTGGATCAGTCAGTTGATAAATCTGATTCAATAAAGATGGAAAAAAAAACTTACTAGCTCAACTGAGATCTCTGCTTTTGCAACTGTCTTGATGCTTTATTTGGCCACTTCTTGGTATCTCTGAAGCACCCCGTAAGGAACGACTGAACATTCTTTGCCTTGAAACACAGTGAATTCAGAAAACTGCTTACTGCTGGAGAACCACAGGGTTTACTGACACGTGTATTCTAGCCTCTGTCCACTACTAGGCATGGGAATGACTTTGGCAAAAACACTAAATAAACATCTTGGGAATTTGTTTCCCCAGGAATAAAATGGAGATAATAGTTGTGGCGGTCCAAGTGTACTTGAAACAAGTATACATACATCCCTGACACATGAAGTTATGAACAACAGATTGGTTTTGGACTATTTCTAGGACTTATGGACATGTATAATTCCTCATGTTGTTTGTTACATCACTACTAACATGTATTTTATTACTATATGCTTGTGTAATACTTCCCATGCTGATGGATTTATGTATACTTGTTTCAAGTACACTTGGCCCTCTACAAATAGTTATAATACTTGAAGACATTTTGTAAACATGAATATTCAGTAGAATATGATTTTTAAAAAAGTTTCATTTGAATGCAAATGATTTGGGAGATTTTTAATGGGACACTGGTTTCAAAAATACTCTGAACATGAAGATTTCTTTGTATTTTTTATGCCCAAAAGGCACACTTTTTTTAAAAATTGAGCTTAATATTTGGTTTCTAAAATGGTCCTACATTAATAACACGTTATATGATTGTTGTGGTCTCGTAAGATAACATTAATGTTTTTTAAAGTGTTATCTATTTTTTCTATTCCTAAGAATATTCTTCTAATCAGTATGAAATATATTTTTCTGATAATTCAATAGATATTATGAATGTATGAAAGGCTCTGGGCTTGGTGCCAGATATTAATTTTTCTTTACCATTAACCTGGGGTAGAAATCTAAACTAAATTCTCTTTTCCTTTCTTAGAATAAAAAAAGGACTGGACTTGGAGTTTTAAGTTCAGGCTATTTCACTTACTAGCTTTAAGAATTTCAATAATTCACTCTCCCTCTATGCATCTCATATTTTTCATTCTTCACATTAAAAGACTGTACTGCATGATTTGTGATGTATCTTCAAGCTCTAACATCTTATAATTCTCAAATTCAAGCCAGAATTATTTAGTGAGCATGAGTCTAGTCCTGTGGAAATCAAGATCTAGATATACAGGACAATTTTAGATGACCATGAAGCTTTTAATGATATGTGAAATAAGAAAATAGTTTGGGCAAGGTTTTTACATATGGTGAGATTACCCTGAAGAAAGGATTTAAACTAACTGTGAGGGATGAAAGTTTGTTATGAAAGAGTGGAATCAGGAGGGCATTCTCAACAGGGATGAAGATGTATCTACTCTTTCTCCATGACTATGCCATTAACTCCATAGGTTTCAAAAACAGATGCTGAGAGATCAAATTGATGATATAACAATTCTGTCATGAGGGAAAATCAATGATGCCCAGTGGCAAACCAAGTGGCCACCCCAGAGGCAGCCCAAGCAGATACCATGACAAGGAGTAGCTCGTGAATTTTCTGTAATAGTCAGCAATTCAATTTCTAAAGGGGTACTTTTAAAAAGCACTTACATTTGAACCATAGCCACCTAGTTTTCATTGAACTCTTTGAAAAGTGTTTTTAATCAAGTGTGTTCCTACTTTGATGATATCACGTCATTGAAGCTAGAACAGCAAGGGACTTGAAAGATCAGAAAAGCAGCATGATACAGTGAATGGGAAGCTGGATTCAGTCAGAGAAGTTAACTCAAGGTTTGCTCAGACCCAAACTAGTGGTTCAATCTTAGGCAAGTTATTTAACTCCTCAGTGCTACAGATGTAATTATCAGTTTCAAGATAATTGTTGAATGAGGATGCATCTCTCTCTTTGTAAACACAGCAAACAAAATAATGCTTTTGGATTGGAACACTTAAAACAACAAAACAACCTTTCATTGATATCTGCCATCCCTTAAAACTATCTCTTCTTTCTTACATAGTCAAACTCCTGGGAGAGAGGAACTTTCTATATTTGTTTCAATTCCCTTTTTGTTCTCTTCCCAACTTCCTAGAATCTAAGTTGTGACTGCAAGACTCAATTAAATTGATCTCTCATGACTAACTCCATCGACCCTTCTCAATCTGTACCTTCCTTAAACTCTCTTCAGTACATAACATTGTTAATCTTAGGATGTGGATACCCTTTTGTTTGTGGATTTTCAAGGAAACATTCTCTCTTGATTCTCCTCCTGCCTCTCTGGTGACTACCTCTAAATTTCCTTATGGAAATCATTATTCAAATGGTGCACACTAAATATAAGTGCCCCCCCCTAATTCTGACATGAACTTTCATCTTTGATCTTTTTATCTGCTTTTGCTACAAATTTCATTAGCTCCCACAAATTCAATTATTATCTCCTTTCTACCCAGCTTGCTCCCCACAGAGCATCAGAGCTCCTCAAACCTTGGCCTGGCTGACAATCCACTTACTTTTGAAGCCATTACCCTGAAAATGTGGAGTCCTGTCTTCTGTCAACCAACACAAATGTATAGGACTTATCATATCTAGCTGGACTTGGATCACATTTCATATCCCATCTGACCATCCATGCCAGTCATCTCCTTAGCATTCACCATGCTGCTTCACACATTTCTTCCCTTTTCTTCCCTTTATCCTGGGAACAGTAAATACATAATTACTACAATTTCTTTTGGAAAAGGTATGATAATGGACTGTTCTATGGTTTCACTTGGAAAAATGAATTGACAAGAAGTGGACCACCACATATAAGAAACACAAGTACAGAACAGCTTGACTGAAATGTGGAGTAAGTGAAAATAAAGTTTAATAAATATGAAAAAGTAAAATGGAACCAAATTCTGAAAGTCTTTAAATTACAAACAGATAAATACTTTTAAAATTATCCGGGAGGCAATAGAGAGCTGGTGCTTCTTGAGAGGGGGGTATGACAAAGAACTGTACTTTAGGGAAATAAATTGGCAACTATATAAAGGATAAATTAGAGATGAGGTAAGAAGAAACCAATCAGGATTCGATCATAAATGTCTGGGCATGAAGTAATGAAAATCTGAATCATGGAGGTAACAATGTGAGCGTAAAATATGTTATGCAGGTAAAATCAATAAAAGCTCTAAACTGATTGGGAATAGGGAGTAAAGAGAATGAAGAGTCAAGAATGCCTCCAAATGCACATTTGGAGCCTGGGAGAATAAAATAGTTATGATAGAAATGGGAATAGAAAACAGAAAAGGGAATAGAAAGAGAAGTCTGTTAGTAGAAGGGAAGATATCAACTTCTGCTTTGGAAATATTAATTTTGGGATATCTGGAGGACATCCATTTTGAATGATTCAATTAAGTGATACGCATTGGAGTTCAGGAGAAAGAATAGAGCTGAGTATATAGATCTGGGAATTGTCTATATAAAGAGCAATCAATCAGTTGCTTGTTAAGTGGCTACTCTGTGCCAACACCTTGCTAAGTATTGGCGATACAATTAAAGAGACAAACACAGTTCCTGCCTTTAAGGAGCTCACAATCTAACAGGGTGGATTATCTGAAGAAAAAAAAAAAACTATTATGTAAAAGAAATAAAAAAAAAAATAATCAGCAGAAGGAAAGCACTGAAATGAAGAGGGGTTAGAAAAGACGGGATTTTAGTTGATACTTAAAGAAGTCAGTGAGATCAGTAGTCAGAGAAGAGGAGTGGAATATCATAGGCAGGGGGGATAGCCAGAGAAAATGTCTGGCATGGGGGGGCGGAGCCAAGATGGCGGAGAAGATACACGGCACTGTGTAAGTTCCTTTCTTCCCTCACAACCAACTATATTTAATCAGCCTCAGAAATAGCGTTGGACTGATAGAATCCACTAGGACTGGAAGCACGACTTACCAGCTGAAGAGAATCTGGAGTTTCAGCAGAAAAGGTCAGCTCCCAGGGGAGGAAGAAGAGAGGCCAGCCCAGACTGTGGGGTAGTGGCACACTGCGCCGGTCGCGCTGGGGAGGGCTCTGGGATCAGAGAATCCACCGAGATAAAAGAATCTGGCACAGGCTGTTAGCTCTTCTCTGCTTATAAAACAGCAGTTGAGAAGAGAAATATAAGCCACTTTAAAATTTAAAACCAGATTGGATCTTCCCGGATCCCAGGGGTGACTCAGCAGATCTCTGCACCGGGGGTGTGGCCGACATAGGCAATCCAGGCTTTCGCCTCGGGGTAGTTAAGAGATTGAAGAGTGGGCGGGGCGGTAACTCATAGTGCCTGGCTCGGCTGGAGGCTGTGGAACAGAAGTCCCAGAGAAGCGGAACCTTTGAACTAGGGACCGCGGTTTCTGGCAGACACTTCCAGTTTGAGTGCAGGGGCTTTTCACATCAACTGCTGCAGACATCCACGCCCCAATGGGATGCATAGACTAGGCTTTGAGTCGCCTTTACTGTTCGTTCAGTCTCAACCTCAGGGAAGCCGCTAAAACACAGCGCCCTGGTCACCTCTGAGGCACTTCCAGGGAGGGGGTGGGGAACTCTCTCCCAGAGCTCTCTCTTAGCTCAGGCACAGGGGCCGCTGCATCCATCCCATCTGGGAGGAAGCTGGTAAAGAAATAAATAAATAATTTCCTACCCCAGGGACAGGCCCCAAAAGATTTTTTAAGTATGAGCAAGAAGCCCAAAAAAACCATAGATTCCTTCTACACAGAGAAAGAGCGGGTATCCAACCCCGAGGAAGTTAACAGCAGAGAGTCAGCAGATAACAGCCTAAAGGGGAACGATTCCTGCCCCCCATCACATAACTCTCTCCTTGAAGAGACTATTAAAAAGTTAAGAGAGTTTGAAGAAAAATGGGGAAAGGAAAGGGAAGCTATGATAGAGAATAACAACATTCTGAAATTGGAGTTGGAAAAAATAAAGAATTCACAGGAGATGAAGGGAAACAAAATTAGTGAATTAGAAAAGGTAAAAAAATCAAAGGAAAGTAGGATTTCTGAATTGGAGAAGATAAAAAAGTCCCAAGAAAATAAGATTTCTGAATTGGAAAAAGAAAATAATTCTCAAAAAAAAAAAAATTAGGGAAATGGAAAAAATTTCAATAGAGCAAAATAACTTATTTAAAAATGAAACTGGGCATTTACAAAAAGAACTAAAAACTGTGAAAGAAGAAAATAACTCCTTAAAAGTCAGGATGGAACAAATAGAAATGAATGATTCATTGAGAACCCAAGAATCAGTCAAACAAAACCAAAAAAAAAAAAATGAGAAGCTGGAGAACAACGTCAAATACTTACTGGGAAAATTTATAGACCTGGAAAATAGATCTAGGAGAGATAATCTGTGGATCATTGGACTTCCCGAAAACTATGACCAAAAAAAGAGCCTAGATGCTATTTTACAGGAAATTATCAAAGAGAACTGTCCAGAGATAATAGAAACAGAGGGGAAAGTAGATGTGGAAAGAATTCATCGAACTCCTTCTGAAATAGACCCTAAAAAAAGAACACCACGGAATATTGTGGCTAAGCTGCAGAATTACCACACAAAGGAGAAAATCCTGCAAGCAGCTAGAAAAAAACAATTTAAATACCAAGGTGCCACAATAAGGGTCACCCAAGATCTGGCTGCCTCCACATTAAAAGATAGAAGGGCTTGGAACCTGATATTCCGTAAGGCAAAAGATCAAGGATTGCAACCAAGAATAAACTACCCAGCTAAGTTTAGCATCTTTTTCCATGGAAGAAGATGGTCATTCAATGAAATAGAGGAATTCCATATGTTTCTAAGAAAAAAACCAGACTTAAACAAAAAATTTGATCTACATCCACAAGACTGAAGAGAAACAGAAAAAGGTACACAGAACCCTTGAGAATTGTAACTCTGTTGTGGGTATATAAAAAGTACTCAAGGATAATTTGATTTTACTGATATAAAAGAAAAAAAAAAGGAGGGGGTGTAGTAAAGGGAAGGGGGTAGTATCAGAAAAAGGGGAGGGAGTGATAAAAAGAAGGAAACTACATCCCAGGAAGAGGCATAGAAAATACACCATATCTGAGGGAATTTAGAGAGGGGGAGAAACATTGTGTAAATCTTACTCTCATCAGAAGAGGCTCAAAGAGTAAATAATTGTCATATTTGTTTTTCAGAGAATTCTCTCTCACCTCATTAAAAGAAGGGAGAGGAAAAGGGAAAAGGAAAAGTAGAATAAGGGAAGGGACGTGGAGGGAGGGGGGAGGGATACTAAAAAAAAAAAGGGAGGGCTGCGCATCACAAGGGGGGTCTGTAAATTGAATATTGGGGAAGGGGATCAGGGGGGTCAAGGGAAAAAGCTTAATCTGGGGATAATATGATGGCAGGAAATACAGAATTAGTAATTTTAACTGTAAATGTGAATGGGATGAACGATCCCATCAAACAGAGATGGATAGCAGACTGGGTCAAAAATCAGAACCCTACAATATGTTGTTTACAAGAAACACACTTAAAGCAGGGAGATACATATTGAGTAAAGGTAAAAGGTTGGAGCAGAATCTATTATGCTTCAGGTAAAGCCAAAAAAGCAGGGGTAGCTATCCTTATCTCAGATCAAGCTAAAGCAGAAGTTGATCTAGTTAAAAGAGATAAGGAAGGAAACTATATCGTGGTGAAAGGTAGCATAAATAATGAAGCCATATCCATACTAAACATATATGCACCAAGTAGAAAAGCATCTAACTTTCTTTTTTTTTTTTTTAATTTTTTATTATATATATATTTTTATAATATTATCCCTTGTATTCATTTTTCCAAATTTTCCCCCCCTCCCTCTATTCCCTCCCCTCGATGACAGGCAATCCCATACATTTTACATGTGTTACAATATAGTCTAGGTACAATACATGTGTGTGAATATCATTTTCTTGTTGCACAATAAACATTAGAATCCGAAGGTACATGCAACCTGGGCAGACAGATATTAGTGCTAACAATTTACATTCACTTCCCAGTGTTTCTTCTCTGGGTGTAGCTACCTCTGTCCATCATTGATCAACTGGAAGTGAGTTGGATCTTCTTTATGTTGAAGATTTCCACCTCCATCAGAATACATCCTCATATAGTATTGTTGTTGAAGTGTACAGTGATCTTCTGGTTCTGCTCATTTCACTCAGCATCAGTTGATTTATGTCTCTCCAAGCCTCTCTGTATTCCTCCTGCTGGTCATTTCTTACAGAGCAATAATATTCCATAACCTTCATATACCACAATTTACCCAACCATTCTCCAACTGATGGACATCCATTCATCTTCCAGTTTCTAGCTACAACAAAAAGAGCTGCCACAAACATTTTGGCACATATATGTCTCTTTCCGCTCTTTAGTATTTCTTTGGGATATAATCCCAGTAGTAGCGCTGCTGGGTCAAAGGGTATGCACAGTTTGATAACTTTTTGGGCATAATTCCAGATTGCTCTCCAGAATGACTGGATTCTTTCGCAACTCCACCAGCAATGTATTAGTGTCCCAGTTTCCCCACATCCCCTCCAACATTCATCATTATTTGTTCCTGTCATCTAGGCCAATCTGACAGGTGTGTAGTGGTATCTCAGAGTGGTCTTAATTTGCATTTCTCGGATCAATAGTGATTTGGAACACTCTTTCATGTGAGTGGATATATTTTCAATTTCTTCCTCTGAGAATTGTCTGTTCATATCCTTTGACCATTTATCAATTGGAGAATGGTTCAGTTTCTTATAAATTAGGGTCAGTTCTCTATATATTTTGGAAATGAGACCTTTGTCAGAACCTTTGTTTTTAAAAATATTTTCCCAATTTGTTACTTCCCTTCTAATCTTGTTTGCATTAGTATTATTTGTACAGAAACTTTTTAGTTTAATGTAATCAAAATCTTCTATTTTGTGATCAATAATGATCTCTAGTTCTCCTCTGGTCATAAATTCCTTCCTCCTCCACAAGTCTGAGAGGTAGATTATCCTCTGTTCCTCTAATCTATTTATTATCTCCCTCTTTATGCCTAAATCATGGACCCATTTTGATCTTATCTTGGTATATGGTGTTAAGTGTGGATCCATATCTAATTTCTGCCATACTAATTTCCAGTTTTCCCAACAGTTTTTTCCGAATAATGAATTTTTATCCCTAATGTTGGTATCTTTGGGTTTGTCAAAGATTAGGTTGCTATATATGTATCCTTTTTTGTCCTTTGTATCTAATCTGTTCCACTGATCTACCGGTCTATTTCTTAGCCAATACCAAATGGTTTTGGTGACTGCTGCTATATAATAAATTCACGCTCTATTGAATTTTTTTCCATTTCCCTAATTTTTTTTTTTGAGAAATATTTTCTTTTTCCAATTCAGAAATTCTATTTTCTTGAGACTTTTTTATCTTTTCCAATTCAGAAATCCTACTTTCCTGTGTTTTTTTAACCTTTTCTAATTCAGAAATTTTGTTTCCCTGCATCTCCTGTGAATTCTTTATTTTTTCCAACTCCAATTTCAGAATGTTGTTATTCTCTATCATAGCTTCCCTTTCCTTTCCCCATTTTTCTTCAATCTCCCTTAATTTTTTAAGAGTTTCTTCTAGGAGAGAGTTATGTGATGGGGGGCAGTAATCGTTCCCCTTTAGGTTGTTATCTGCTGTCTCTCTGCTTGTAACTTCCTCGGGGTTGGATACCCGCTCTTTCTCTGTGTAGAAGGAATCTATAGTTTTTCTGGCTTTTTTGCTCATACTTAAAAAAATCTTTTGGGGTCTGTCCCTGGGGTAGGAAATTATTTATTTACTTCTTTACCAGCTTCCTCCCAGACTGGATGGATGCAGCGACCCCTGCGCCTGAGCTAAGATAGAGCTCTGGGAGAGAGTTCCCCACCCCCTCCCTGGAAGTGCCTCAGAGGTGACTAGCACTGCTGTGCCCCAAGGGCGCTTTGTTTTAGAGGCTTCCCTGAGATTTGAGACTGAACAGTAAAGGCAGCACAAAGCCTAGTCTATGTGTCCGGGTGAGGAGTGGATGTCTGCAGCAGGTGATGTGAAAAGCCCCTGTGCTCAAACTGGAAGTGTCTGCCAGAAACCGCGGTCCCTAGTTCAAAGGTTCCGCTTCTCTGGGACTTCCTGGAGCTGAGTTCCACTCCCTCCAGCTACACTAGGCAGTGTGTGTTGCCTTGGGCCGTATCCACCCACTTGTCAATCTCTTAACTATTCTCAGGTGGTAGCTGAGGCCACGCCCCCTGGTGCCGAGATCTGCTGAGTCACCATCAGGGTCAGGGGAAAATCTAATCTGAGTTTTAAAATATTTTGGCTTTCTCTTCTGAACTGCTAAATAATTAGCAGAGAAGAGCTAACAGCCTGTGCCAGATTCCTCCACCCCAGTGGCTTCTCTGATCCCAGAGCCCCTTCCAGCGCAATGGGCGCAGTGTGCCACTATCCCACCGTCTGTGCTGGTCTCTCTTCTTCCTCCCCTGGGAACTGACCTTCTCTGTTGAAACTCCAGATTCTCTTCAGCTGGTAAGTCGTGCTTCCAGTCCTTGTGGTATCTGTCAGTCCTGGGCTTATTTTGAGACTTAATTTATCTAATTGGTTGCGAGGGAGTGAGGACATTCACTGAGTCGTGTGTTTCTTCTCCGCCATCTTGGCTCCGCCCTCAGCATCTAACTTTCTAAGGGAAAAGTTAAGAGAGTTGCAAGAAGAAATAGACAGTAAAACTATAATAGTGGGAGATCTCAACCTTGCACTCTCAGATTTAGACAAATCAAACCACAAAACAAACAAGAAAAAAATTTAAAAAGTAAATAGAACATTAGAAAAACTAGGTATGATAGACCTTTGGAGAAAACTGAATGGCAATAGAAAGGAATATACTTTCTTCTCAGCAGTTCATGGATCCTATACAAAAATAGACCATATATTAGGACATAAAGATCTCAAAATTAAATGTAGGAAGGCAGAAATAATAAATGCCTTCTTCTCAGACCACAATGCAATAAAAGCTACATTCAGTAAACAGTTAGGGGTAAATAGACCAAAAAGTAATTGGAAACTGAATAATCTCATCTTAAAGAATGACTTGGTGAAACAGCAAATTATAGAAACAATTAATAATTTCACCCAAGATAATGACAATGATGAGACATCATACCAAAATCTGTGGGATGCAGCTAAAGCAGTAATAAGGGGAAATTTTATATCTTTAGAGGCTTATTTGAAGAAAATAGAGAAAGAGAAGATTAACGAATTGGGCTTGCAACTTAAAAGGCTAGAAAAAGACCAAATTAAAAACCCCCAACCAAAAATTAAACTTGAAATACAAAAATTAAAAGGAGAAATCAATAATATTGAAAGTAAAAAATACTATTGAATTAATAAATAAAACCAAGAGTTGGTTTTAATGAAAAAGCCAATAAAATAGATAAACCTTTGGTAAATCTGATCAGAAAAAAGAAAGAGGAATATCAAATTGTTAGTCTTACAAATGAAAAGGGGGATCTTTCCACCAATGAAGAGGAAATTAGAGAAATAATAAGGAGTTACTTTGCCCAACTTTATGACAATAAATTTGATAACTTAAATGAAATGGATGACTTCCTCCAAAAATATAGGCTTCCTAGATTAACAGAGTAGGAAATAAATTGCTTAAATAGTCCCATTTCAGAAAAAGAAATAGAACAAGCTATTAATCAACTCCCCAGGAAAAAATCCCCTGGGCCAGATGGATTTACATGTGAATTCTACCAAATATTTAAAGAACAATTAGCCCCAATGCTATATAAACTATTTGAAAAAATAGGGAATGAAGGAGTCCTACCAAACTCCTTTTATGACACAGACATGATACTGATACCTAAACCAGGTCGATCAAAAACTGAGAAAGAAAATTATAGACCAATGTCCTTAATGAATATTGATGCTAAAATCTTAAATAAGATATTAGCAAAAAGACTTCAGAAAATCATCCCCAGAATAATACACTATGATCAAGTGGGATTCATACCAGGAATGCAGGGCTGGTTTAATATTAGGAAAACTATTAGTATAATTGACCATATTAATAATCAAAATAATAAAAACCATATGATCATCTCAATAGATGCAGAAAAAGCATTTGACAAAATCCAACATCCATTCCTACTATAAACTCTTGAGAGTATAGGAATAAATGGATTATTCCTTAGAATAATCAGGAGCATATATTTAAGACCGTCAGTAAGCATAATATGCAATAGAAATAAACTGCAACCTTTCCCAGTAAGATCAGGAGTGAAACAAGGTTGCCCACTATCACCATTACTATTCAATATAGTACTAGAAACGCTAGCCTCGGCAATAAGAGCCGAGAAAGAGATTCAAGGAATTAGAGCAGGAAATGAGGAAATCAAACTATCACTCTTTGCAGATGACATGATGGTATACTTAGAGAACCCCAAAAACTCTGCTAAAAAGCTATTAGAAATAATTCAGAATTTTAGCAAAGTGGCAGGATACAAAATAAATCCACATAAATCCTCAGCATTCTTATATATCACCAACAAAATGCAACAGCAAGAGATACAAAGAGAAATTCCATTCCAAACAAATGTTGAGAGTATAAAGTATTTGGGAATCCATCTACCACAGAATAGTCAGGAATTATATGAGAAAAATTACAAAACACTTGCCACAAAAATAAAGTCAGATTTAAATAATTGGAAAGACATTCAGTGCTCTTGGATAGGCCGAGCGAATATAATAAAGATGACAATACTCCCCAAACTAATCTATTTATTTAGTGCTATACCAATCAGACTCCCAAGAAGCTATTTTAATGACCTAGAAAAAATAACAACAAAATTCATATGGAAGAATAAAAGGTCGAGAATTGCAAGGGAACTAATGAAAAAAAAAGTCTGAGGAAGGTGGTCTAAGTGTACCTGATCTAAAGCTATATTATATAGCAGCAGTCACCAAAACCATTTGGTACAGGCTAAGAAATAGACTGGTAGATCAGTGGAACAGATTAGATACAAAGGACAAAAAAGGGTACATCTATAGCAATTTAATCTTTGACAAACCCAAAGATACCAACATTAGGGATAAAAATTCATTATTCGGAAGAAACTGTTGGGAAAACTGGAAATTAGTATGGCAGAAATTAGATATGGATCCACACTTAACACCATACTAATGCAAACAAGATTAGAAGGGAAGTAACAAATTGGGAAAATATTTTTAAAAGTAAAGGTTCTGACAAAGGTCTCATTTCCAAAATATATAGAGAACTGACCCTGATTTATAGGAAACCAAACCATTCTCCAATTGATAAATGGTCAAGGGATATGAACAGACAATTCTCAGATGATGAAATTGAAACTATTTCCACTCATATGAAAGAGTGTTCCAAATCGCTACTGATCAGAGAAATGCAAATTAAGACAACTCTGAGATACCACTACACACCTGTCAGATTGGCTAAGATGACAGGAACAAATGATGATGAATGTTGGAGGGGATGTGGGAAAACTGGGACACTGATGCATTGTTGGTGGAATTGTGAAAGAATCCAGCCATTCTGGAGAGCAATTTGGAACTATGCCCAAAAAGTTATCAAACTGTGCATACCCTTTGACCCAGCATTGCTGTTATTGGGATTATATCCTAAAGAAATACTAAAGAGTGGAAAGGGACCTGTATGTGCCAAAATGTTTGTGGCAGCTCTTTTTGTTGTAGCTAGAAACTGGAAGTTGAATGGATGTCCATCAATTGGAAAATGGTTGGGTAAATTGTGTTATATGAAGGTTATGGAATATTATTGTTTTGTAAGAAATGACCAGCAGGAGGAATACAGAGAGGCTTGGAGAGACTTACATCAACTGTTGCTGAGTGAAATGAGCAGAACCAGAAGATCACTATACACTTCAACAACAATACTATATGAGGATGTATTCTGATGGAAGTGGAAATCTTCAACATAAAGAAGATCCAACTCACTTCCAGTTGATCAATGATGGACAGAAATAACTATACCCAGAGAAGGAACACTGGGAAGCGAATGTAAATTGTTAGCACTACTGTCTATCTACCCAGGTTACTTATACCTTCGGAAGCTAATAATTAATGTGCAACAAGAAAATGGTATTTACACACATATATTGTATCTAGGTTATATTGTAACACATGTAAAATGTATGGGATTATCTGCCATCGGGGGGAGGGAGTGGAGGGAGGGAGGGGATAATTTGAAAAAATGAATAAAAAAAATAAAAAAAAAGAAAATGTCTGGTATACACACATGAAATAGATTATTTGTGGAAAAACCAGAAGGACAGTATAAAGGGATCAAAGTTCCTAGGAGGGGGCTAGGATATAAAAGAGTTTTAGTAACCAAAAGGGCATTTTTATTTGACCCAGAAAGTCATTGGTGTTTACTGAGACCATTGAAATAATCCAGGTATGAGGTAATGAGGACTTGCACCAGAGTGTTGGAAATATCAAGGGAAAAAGGGACCAAATTTGAGAGAGGATGCAACAGTGAAATCAAAGGACCTTATAAATAATTAGATCTGTGGAATGAGACATTTTGAGAAATTCAGTACAACACCTAGATTTTGAGACTAAAGGATTGGTATAATGCTGTTGCTCTTTAATAAGAAGGAAGGTAGAAGGGCAAAGGGAGATTTTGGAACAGAGATATTGAGGTCCATTTTGGATATATTGACTTTAAGATGTCTACTGGAAAAAATAGGATGGAGAGAGACACAATTAGTAATCATAACTGTGAATGTGAGTGGGATGAACTCTCCCATATAACAATAGCAGATAACAGGGTATATCAAAAACCAGAATCCTAGAATATGCTGTTTACAAGAAACACACACTTGAAGCAAAAAGACATAGAGTAAAAGGTAAAGGACAGGGTGAGCTGAAGTAAAAATTAAAAAAAAAAAAGCCAGGGATAGCAATCCTGATCTCAAATAAACGAAAATAAAAATAAATGCATTTAAAAGAGAAAATAAGGTAACTATATCTTGCTAAAAGGTGTCATAGAAAATAAAACAATATTAGTATGAAACAAATGGTAGAGCATCCAAATTATTAAAGGAGGAATTGTGTTACAGGTTCATGACCCAGAGAGCATGATGAAATATAAAATATATAATTTTGATTATATTAAATTTAAAAAGCTTTTATACAAACAAAACCAATGCAACCTAAATTACAAGGAAAAAATAAAGCTGGGAAACAATATATATAGCAAGTATTTCTAATAAAGGCCTCATTTCTCAAATATAGAGAACTGAATGTCTAAGAGCAAAAGCTATTCCCCAATTGATTAGTGGTCAAAAGAAAAGATTTCAGAAAAGAAATGAAAGCTATTTATACCCATATGAAGAAGTTCTTTAAATTACTTTTCATTAGTGAAATGCAAATTGTAATAACTCAGAAATACCACCTCACACCTATCCAATTGGCTAATATGATCAAAAAAAAAAAAAAAAGAAAAAGAAAAATGATGAATGAAGAGAATGTGGAAAAATTGAGGTACTACAGTTAGTAGAGTTGTGAATTGATCCAACCATACTGGAGAGCAATCATGATACAAAAAGAAACAAAAGCAGTTATATAAAGGATGTGCTACTGGCATACAAATATAACATATCCAAACTACTTATACTTCCTAATTGTCAATATTTAATAATTTTAGAATGTGGAATTAAATATCAATTCTTCAATTCTCACTTATTCAAAGAATTTACTTCACAATTTTTAAGGTCATAAGGAAATTTCTCTTTACTGAAGTTATATTCTGAACTTTACAACCTATCTCTTGTTTCTTTGTACACAATGACTTAAAGATGCTAATTATGTCATATGCATAATTTATTGCCCTAACAAATGTACAAATGTTTAAAGGAATTATACCTTTTTTTCTTCTATATTCCCAGTAGTCCTAGCATTTAATTACTCAATATTAGGTCTCTATTATATAGAAGGCATTTTTCAAGGAGCTGAAGCTACAAATTCAAAGAATGAAATAATTCCTATTCACAGAGCATACATTGTCAAAGTAAAGAAAATTACATATGTAAGTATGAAAGACATAAGAACTCTTATCAATGCAAGGATCAATTTTGATTCCAAAGAAAAAAACTAAAAAACATGTAAAAGAAATTGTGTTTCCAAAAAAAATTAATAATGAAAAGAAAAATATCTCATGAAAGGAAAGGAATGGACTAATATCCAAAATGAAAAACATATTTGCGACATAGTTAAGGTAAGGAATTTTTTTCATGCCTACTTATATGATACTAAGATTTTGCATTTCTCTTTTTCTGAGGGGATGCAGGAGAGGTAAAATACTTAACATTTGAAAATAAGTATTTTAAAATGCAATATACATACAAACAAATTTAACAGAGGGAGGTCACTAATAATGATGGAGAGGAGGAAAGGATTCATGCAGAAAATATATTCTCAAAGGATAGTCTGAGGTAAAAAATTTTTTCCTAGTAATGCTAAGATGTTTTTTGTCTATTGAAATAATCCTTCCTTTTCCAACTACATATTTGTGTAAGGTCATCTTTTTTCTTAACATATACTTCAAACAAAATAACACATCCCAACAGAATTAATATAAAAGCAAATATGAAAATCTAGTTATCTTCTATTAAAGTAGATACAAAAGAAATTTACAAAAATATGCAAAACATTGAAACTCTTCTCACTTTTTTGTTTTGAAAAATATAGTTATTTTTCACTAACTATTCTAATTTTAATGTGTAATAGCTTGACTTCCATTTAAATGAATTAGTAAATACATATTCTAAATGTATCAGTTTTATGTCTAATATGATACAAATCAATAGATATAAAGAACAAAACAAAAGCTCTTTGGTCTCCTCAATGTTTTTTAAGAGTACATGTAAAAAAAGCCCAAAAGTTTGAGAACCACTAATTTAGAGGATAGTGCTTGACCTTCATCTTAAAGGAAGAAACAGAGATTCTGGGAGGCAGGTTTAGAAAGAAATTTTTTTCATATAGATATCTTTTTATTTTCACAACACACATATAAATAGTTTTCAACATTCACCCTTGTAAAATCTTGGGTTCAAATTTTTTTTTTCTCTCTCTCTCTCCCTTCCCTCTATCTCCTCCATTAGACAGTAAGTAATCCAATATATGTTAAACATGTATAATTCTTCTATACATATTTCCATAATTATAATGTTGCACAAGAAAAATCATATCAAAAAGGGGGAAAATGAGAAAAAAGAAAATGCAAGCAAACAACAACAAAAAGTGAAAACTTTATATTTTGATCCACACTCAGTTCCCACGGTTTTCCCTGGGTGTAGATGGCTCTTTTCATCACAAGACCATTGGAACTAACCTGAATCACCTTGCTTAATCATATAATCTTGTTGTTGCTGTGTACAGTGTTTCTTGGTTCTACTTATTTCACTCAGCATCAGTTCATATAAGTCTCTTCAGGCCTCTCTGAAATCATCCTATTGGTCATTTCTTACAGACAATAATATTCCATAACAGTCATATGCCACAATTTACCCAACCATTCTCCAATTGATGGGAATCCACTCAGTTTCCAGTTTTTTTCCTCTATAAAAAGGGTTGTCCCAACCTTTTTGCATTTCTGTGCCCTTTTCCCTCTTTTATGCTCTCTTTGGAATACAGACCCAATAGAAACACTGCTGGTTCAAATGGTATACACAGTTTGATAACTCTTTGGGTATAGTTCCATACTGCTCTCCAGAATGGTTAGATCAGTTCACAACTTCACCAACAATGAATTAGTGTTCCAATTTTCAGACATCCGCTCCAACATTCATCATTATCTTTTCTTGTCATCTTGGCAAATCTCTGAGGTGTGTAGTGGTACCTAAGAGTTGCATTTTTCTGATTAATAATGATTTAGAGCGTTGTTTTTTTTTTCATATGACTAGAAATGGTTTTAATTTCTTCATCTCAAAATCGCCTGTTCATATCCTTTGACTATTTATCAATTGGACAATGGGTTGTATTCTTATAAATTTGAGTCAATTCTTTATATATTTTAGAAGTGAGGCCTTTATCAGAACCCTTGGATATAAACATTTTTTTTTTTAGTTTACTGCTTCCCTTCTAATCTTGTCTTCATTGGTTTTGTTTGTACAACAGCTTTGATTTAATATAATCAAAATTATCTATTTTGCATTTTGTAATGTTCTCTACTTCTACTTTGGCTACAAATTTCTTCCTTATTCACAGATCTGAGAGGTAGACTATCCTATGTCTTCTAATTTGCTTTTAGTATCATTCTTTATACCTAAATCATGAACCCATTTTGAGCTTACCTTGGCATAAGGTATTAGGTATGAGTAAATGCCTAGTTTCAGTCATACTAATTTCCAATTTTCCCAGATTTTTTTTTTTCAAATAGTGAGTTCTTTTCTCAGAAGCTGAGATTTTGGAGTTTATCAAACATTAGATTATTATAGTCATTGACTATTGTGCCTTGTGAATCTAACCTATACCACTGTTCAATTACTATAATTTATAGCCAATATCAAATGGCTTTGATAACTGCTGTTTTATAATATAGTTTTAGATCTGGTACAGATAGGCCCCTTCATTGGCACTTTTTTCATTAATTCTATTGAAATTCTTGACCTTTTATTCTTTCAGATGAACTTTATTATCTTTTTATTATCTTTTTCTAAATCTATTGAGATAATCATATGATCTCTGTTTGATTATTGATATAGTCTATAATGCTAATAGTTTTCTTAATGTTGAACCAGCCCTATATTCCTCATATAAATCCTACTTGGTCCTGGTGTATTATCCTGGGGATAACTTACTGTAATAACATTGCTAATGTTTTATTTAAGATTTTTGCATCAGTATTCATTAGGGAAATTGTTCTACAAATTTCTTTGTCTATTTTCACTCTACCTGGTGAAGTATCAGCATCATATCTGTGTCAGAAAAGGAATTTGGTAGGAGTCCTTCTTTCCCTATATTTCCAAACAGTTTGCATAGTATTGGAATTAATTGTTCTTTAAATATTTGGTAGAATTCACATGTAAATCCATGGAAATTTTTTCTTAGGGAGTGGATTGTCTTGTTCAATTTCTTTTTATAAAATGGAATTATGTAATTTATTTCGTTCTCTTTTAAAATTGGCAATCTAGATTTTTTGTGGGTATTCCTCCATTTCACTTAGATTATCAGATTTATTGACATGCAGTTGGACAAAATAACTCCTAATTATTGCCCTAATTTCCTCTTCATTGGGGGAAAGTTCACCCTTTTTTATTTCTGAGACTAACAATCTGATTTTCTTCTTTCCATTTTTTTAATCATCAACTAAAGGTTTATCTATTTTGTTGGTTTTCCATAAAACCAATTTTTAGTTTTGTTTATTAGTTCAATAGTTTTCTTACGTACAATTTTATTAATCTCCCCTTTTGTTTTCAAATTTTCAAATTTGGTATTTAATTGTTTTTTTTTTTTTTTTTTTATCTTTTTCCTAGCTTTTTTTAATTGCATGCCCAATGCACTGATCTTTTTCTCTATTTTATGCAAGTAAGCTTCTAGAGATATACAACTTCCCCTAAAAACTTCTTTGGCTGCATAGGAAGAAATTTCTCTACTTCAAATGTGAGAGGGTGATTAATACAACGGCCAAGAAAGGGGAGATGGGGTGACATATTAAGATAGAGACAAAGTCAGTTTGGTTGATTACAGGGTACTAGAGGAGGAGTATTGTACAACACAATTGACAAGATAAGTTGGTACTAGGTTGTGAAAGGCTTTAAATGGCAAATAAAAGACTTTCAGTTTTATCTATACCATAGAAAGCCATTGGAATTCACTGAGGAAGAAAGTGACAAGATTGGAACTACTTGTATGAAAAATAATTTTAAAAAATTTTGACATGCTTTATTTTTACCTTACAAACATTTTTGGATTGCCCACATTCCATGAGACTTATCCTGTTAACAAATTAAAACAATTAATGAAGCCAATAATATGACTTTCACCTGAAAGTGAATCCAAAATTACACATCAATAATCCACATATTTCTGAAGTGTTTTAATAATAAAAATTTATTTCGACTCCCTTCCCCCAATACACACATAGATACAAACACACACACACACACACACACACACACACACACACACACACACACACACACACACACATCCCCTATTGGAAAAGAAAAAGAATGGAAAAATAAATTGCTTGTAATAAACTTGCATAGTCAAGCAAAATAAATTGCATCACAGACTGTTTATAAAAATATATGTTTCATTCACCACTGTAAATCCATCAACTGTCAGGCAGATTATAAAATATTTCATCACAGTACTGGGGAATGATGGAGGTTTACTGTATTGATGATCATAGTTCTTACAATTTCCAAAGTTGTATATCTTTAAAACTATTATTGCCTTACCTTATTCTGCTAATTTTATTCTTTAGCAATTCATTAAAGTTTTCAAGATTGTTCATTTTTTGAAAATACTTACATCCCATATTATCTAAAACAATGAAATTAAAGAATGAGATAGGAATGTCCTGGCAAAAGGAAAAGGGAGAAATGAAATGGTGTAAATTATCTGCCACAAAAAAAGACAAGAAGTGGAGAGGAGAAAGAGAAGGAAAGGGAGGAGTAAACCTTATTCTCATCATTGTTAGTTCAAAGAATAAATAACATACACACTCAAAATGGGTACAGAGATCTCTGTTACTCAGCACAAAATTAGCAGGGGAATGGGATATGGAAAGAGAGAAAAGTGATAAAAGAGAGGACATAGTGAGGGAAAGATGGTCAGTAATAAAATACTTTTGAGAACACAGTGAAAGGACGGAAAGACTAGAATAAATGGGGGAGAATACAGTTAGCAAGGTAATTGTAAAAAAAAATTGAGGCAAGTTCCTCTGATAAGGGCTCATTTTTTAAACACAGAGGAACCTGAATCAAATTTATTAAAAATAAGAGCCATACCTCAATTGATAAATGATCAAAAGATGTGATTCTATGCCCAAAGGGCTATAAATTCATGCATATTCTTTGACCTAACAATACCCCTACTAGAGCATGAATCCCCAAAAAAGGCTTTAAAAAAGAAAAAGAAAAGGATTTACATGTACAAAAATACAAATGTCTTCTCTTCTCAGGGCAAAAAAAATTAGAAATTGAGTCAATTGAATAATGACTGAATAAATTGTGGTTTTTGATTATGATAGAATGTTACTGCTGTATGGGAAATGATGAGCAAGATGCTCTTAAGTAAAAAAAAAGCTCAAAAAGTCCTCTATGAACTCAAGTATAGTGGAATGTATTATATGAAAATAACAGCAATATTCTGAGATGATCAACTGAAAATGACTTTGCTATTCCCAGCAATACAATGATCCACAACTATTCTGAAGACTTTATGATAAAAATTATATCAGTACTCAGAGAAAGAACTATATCCAAATACAAATTAAAATATGCTCTCTCTCTCTCTCCCTATCTCCCTCCTCCTTCTTTTCCCCTCCTTGATTGCCTCCCTCCCTCTCTACATCCTCCTCTCTCTGCTCTGTCTGTCTCTGTCTCTGTTTCTGTCTCATTCTGTGTGTGTGTGTGTGTGTGTGTGTGTGTGTGTGTGTGTGTGTGTGTGTGTCTTTGGGTCTCTCTCTCTCTTATTTTTACTTTATTTTTCTTGATGGCTTTTTGTTGTTGTTGTTGTTTGTTTTTTTTTTAAGGATGGGACATCTATTCTTTCTTTCACAATGATTTTTATGGAAATGTTGTCCATAAATTCACATATAGTTTCTTAATGAGGGATAGGAATGGGGATAAGGGAAAGAATCTGAAACGTGGAAATTTTAAAGGCAAATGTTTTTTAAAATTATTTTAAATGTAACTGGAAAAACATTAAATTAATTCATTTAAAAAAGAAAATATTGACATCCAGCTTAAATTGTCCTTTTCATTCTGCTTATTTTCTCTGCAGTGGTCCATATAAATCTTTCCTTGTCTCTTTAAAATCATCTATTTTCTTATTTCTTACAGCACAATAGTATTCCATCACATTCATATATAGCCAGTCTTCATTGTTTGTGGATTCAAAATTTGCAAATTTACTTACTTACTAAAATCTATCTGTAACCCCAAAATAAATGCTCATAATGCTTTCATGGTCATTTGTGGACATGCAGAGAGTGATATTACATTTTAGTCACCTGACATGCATGTTCCCAGTTGAGGAAAAACAAAGGGATGCTCTACTTTCTTGTTATAGCTCTCATATTATAAATAATTATCCTTTTTATACTTTACTTAGTACCACATTTTTTTTGGATTTTTATGTTTTTTGTTAGTGATTTCACTATTTAAAATAGCCCCCACGTGTCATGCTGAAGTGCTGTCTAGTGTTGCTAAACCAGAAGAAGGCTGTGATGTGCATTATGGAGAAAATACATGTATTAAATAAGCTTTGTTGAGGCATGAATTATAGTGCTTGCTGGCTGTGAATTCAATGTTAATGAATCAACAATGTGGTTCATCTAGGAAAAGTAAAAGGAAATTTGCTATACATGAGGTTGCTCTGTAAAGTGGTAAAGTAAATGTTGTGACTAGAGGCTCAAAGAAACGAACCTTATATTTCTCCTAGGAGCAATGGTTCAGTATTGGCTAATTCACTGTTCACAGTGACTATAGAGAACATAAATACCATGAATGATGAGAATCGACTGTACCACAATTTATTCAGCCATTCCCAGTGGCGTTGTGAAGCTCAAAAGAAATAATGGATGCAAAGCATTTTGCAAACCTCAAAATGCAATATATAATTCCAGGTGGCAATAGGAAGAGAAAGAGGAAGAGGATGAAAACAATGAAGAGAAGGAGGAGGGATTATAATAGTAGAAGTAATATTAGTAGCAGTAGAACCACATTGTGGATTCATTAGCATCAAATTATCGACCAGAAGCCCTGTAACACACTACGTAAAGCTTATTTAATACATGTAGTTTCTCCATAATGCACATCACAACCTTTTTCTGCCTTATAAACACTAGACAGCACATCAGCATTACACGTGGGGGCAGCATTACTTGTGTTTAGGCCTATTCCTAATTTCATTTCTGAAATACTACTCTTCCACTGAACTTAATATTTAGAGGGAAATACAGGGGTGTATTGATAAATATTCAACAGCAGAATTCTCCAAAAGGAACACATTTATTCTTTTTTTTAGAATATATGTACTAATATATGTTTATATTTGCTTAAATTTAATCTCCATTACTAATACTTTCTTAAGTCTAAATATTTTTAAAAGTCTGATTTATAGCTTTTGATGATTACTGCTCATAATAAAAATCTGACAGTGAACTTTCACAAGCTAATCACTGCCCTTCAGCCTCAAGTGATGAGTATCTCTTTAATTTCCAGTTTTTTGGTACCACAAAAGGTTCTAGTATATTATACATAAAAGGCACCCTCCTATTTCTTTGATCTTTTGGGGATATAGGCCTAACAGGAGTATAGTTTGGTCAGAGGGAATGTGCTGTTTAGTAACATTTTGTGAATAATTCCAAATTATTTTCATAAATGGTTGTACCAAGTTACAAGTCCAAAAGCAGTGAATCAATACACTTGTTCCCTACAATGCCTCCAACTTGGTCAATTTGATTTTTTTGTCACCTTTATAAATTAAATTAGTATTAGGATAGAATCTCAGAACTATTTTAATTTTCATCTTACTAATTAGAAGTTATTTTGTACATATATATGCATATATACATGTGTGTGTATAGATACATGGCTTTCATCTATTTTTTCTCTATCAAAGTTATTAAAGCTTAAAATTGCACTAAGATTTTTGGGACACCTACTATATCTTGCAGTACAGATCTTAATTAGATAAACTTCCTATGATTTTTTTTCCATTTTATTTTTCTCCTTTTAATTTTATCTTTATTGATTACATTTCTATAAATTTTGCTATTATTAATATTATATTCCATAATCTTCTCCATCTCTTATTTGGTTATGATGTTTTCTTCTGCCTACAAATCTGAAAAGTTTTTTTTTTTCCTTTTTTTGAAAATTGATTTATGATGTGATTCTTATATTTATTATATCTTTTATATTGAGGGCATGTATTTGAAGTTAGTCTTTGTTAAAGTTGTGAAGTTCTGGAATAAATCTAATTTCCCAGCAGTTCCTGTCAAATAGTCCTTATCATATTGAGTAGAGCTTTGTTTTTTGTTTTTTTAAAGTAAATGTACTAGATACATTTGTTTTATATGCATATATTATAGGCACATGTGTGTTATATTGAATCTATTTATCAGTTTTTTTCTCTAAATGCAGATACTATCTCTTTCAATATGTGCTTTATAGTTAATTTGGGTATTTATAAGTCAAAATAACTTATTAATTCAAAGTAATTATTAAAATAATATTTTTGTTATAGTGCAAATGTTCTCTTGGTTCTAGTCATTTTGCTCTTAGATATTTAGCGCAAATCTTTCCACGGTTTTATGAAATTATTGATCTCGTTTCTTATAACGCAGCACTATTTCATCACCATCACATACCACAACTTGTTCAGCCATTTCCCATTTGATGGAAATCCCTGTAATTTGAGGTCTTTGCCACAAGGGCTGCTATAAACATTTTAGACTGTATATTTTCTTTTCCTTTTCCTCTAATCATCTTTGGAAATAGAACTTTTGCTAGATCAAAGAGTAGATGGTTTAAATGAATAAGTATCACAATTTTCCACATTCCCTCTAACACTTGTTGA
The DNA here is from genome assembly GCF_048593235.1 of Sminthopsis crassicaudata. Lineage (NCBI taxonomy): Eukaryota > Metazoa > Chordata > Mammalia > Dasyuromorphia > Dasyuridae > Sminthopsis > Sminthopsis crassicaudata. Next base: position 457,801,108 of record NC_133618.1, on the reverse strand, counting down.
TTTTCCCCCTTCAAAAATGTTAGCCAATCTAGTAGATATAAATTGACATCTTGAGCTATTGTTTTTAATTTGCATTTATCTAATTAATAATGATTTAAAGCATTTTTTTTCATATGACCATAAATTTCTTTGACTTCTTCAAGGAAAATTGCCTGTTAATATTCTTTGACAATTTATTAGTTGGAGAATAACTCATATTTTTATAGATAGGACAAATTTATTATACATTTTTATATAAGACCTTTATCTGATAAACTATATTTTTACCCCAATTTTGTTTTCCTTCTGATTTTACCTTCATTTGTTTCATTGGAAAAAACATTTTTTTTTAATTTATGATAATTGAAATTATCCATTTTATACATAGCACTTTCTATTTCTTGCTTAATTATAAATTATTTGTCATTCATAAGTTTTATAAGTAATATATTTCATGTCCTAATTTTCTTGTAATATCTCTTTATATCTAGGCCATGTATCCATTTTGATTTTATCTTAGTAAGCTGTATAAAATAATGGTTTATGTCCAGTTTCTGGCATACTGTTTTACATTTCTCTACCCCAAAAAACAGAAACAAAAAAAAAAAAACACTGAATTCTTATCTCAAAAATAATATCTTTATACTTGTCATCTTATTACTACAGACAACATTTCCAGCATAATCTCAAATAGAAAGGATAACAATAGACATCAGTGTTACTCTTGATTTTATTGGAAAGTATTCCAGTTCATTATATACACCAATATATATATTTTTTGGTTAGGAAGTCTTTACCATTTTATGGAAAGGTCCTTTTAAAAAATAAAAACAAAAAACCTCCCAAACCTTCTGTCTGTACGTTTTTATGAATCATATTTTCCCTTTTGTTACTAATATGTGTAATTAAATTTATAATTTTCCTGATATTAAACCAGCTCTGCATTACTGATATAAATCCAATTTAGCCATAAAGTAAATCTGTCTAATATACTCTTTTAGCTTCTTTGGCACTGTTCTATGAGCAAAACAGAATTACAGTAACTCTAAAGAAATGTGAGATGTACACATTTAGAAACAACTGTTCATAAAGAGCATTTGTGCCTAACCTGTGGCAGTCTTTTGAGTTTATATTGATCTGATTAGGTGTTCAGAATACACTGTACTTTAAGGCCAATATAGCTATCTCACTTTAGTCCTCTTTTAGAATGAAAGCAGCAACTTTGTTTAGCTTATTTGCTAATATTTTATTTAAAAATTTTTCATCAATATATGTGAGTCTAGTTTTTTTTTTGTTTGTTATAATTCTCCTTTTGTGTATCAAGACTGTATCTATACCATAGAATAAATCTGGTAAGACAGTCCTTTCCTTTGCTATTTTTGTAATAGTTTATATTATGTCAGAATTAATCATTCTTTAAATATTTTACTGAATTCACTTGTGAATCAATATAGTTCTAGCATTTCACATCCCTTTGAAAGTTCATTTATAGTTCATTCAATATTTTACTCTGCATTGGATTGTTTATATTATTTTTCCTTGTTGTCTTAATTCAGGTATTTTATTTTTTATAAATGTCCATTAAAATTTTTACATTGTAAATTTTATTGGCATATAATTGATCAAAATAGTTTCTAACATCTTTTCCTTTATTTCTTGTGAATTCTTTATTTGATACTGGGAATTTTGGTTTTATTCTTTTTAATAAAATTAACTAATGGTTGATATATTAAGAAAGCAACTTACCATTTTATTTTTTTTTATTTGTTCTAATCAGAACCTCCAAACATGATAGAACACATGTAATGTTCTGGCTAGCTTTCTGGAGGACCTTGGGATCAGCCTGAGTCCTTGGTCTTTAGGTGGAGAAGTGAAGGAGGCAGGAGAGCTGCCAAGTGGCTGGGCAAAGATGGAGTCTGGACTCTGGAGCCTGAAGTCTTCTCTGTTTCTGTGGCTGAAAGCTGTGGCTGAGAGAGAGTCTTCTGTGTCTGAGACTCCTTTAAATACCTGAGTATGATTACATCACTACAACACACAGAGCCTGTGCAACCATTACATCACCATAGAGAACCAAAAATCACACTGAGTAGGTGAAAGCACCATGCTGTCCTTGATTCAAGTACATGTCTTCAGAGTTCCAGCCCTCTACAAACATGTACACACAGTTTGTAGTAGTAATACATCAAATTCCAAAGGGTTGCCAACAGGGTGGATGAGAACAAGGGAAGAATTAGTCACAAACAAAACAAGCTCTAAATGAATTAAAAAAAAAAATAAGATAAGAGGCAGAGCCAAGATGGCAGAGTGAGGACAAAGATTTGCCTGAGTTCTTCCCCAATGCCTTCCAAATACCTTTAAATAAGGACACCAGACAACTTCAAGAGCAGCAGAAACCACAAAAAGGCAATTTCCCACGCTGAAGCCAACTTAGGAGGTCAGCAAGAAAGATCTGCTGCACCAGGGTGAGAAAGGAGCAGCTTGACATAGCCATACCCCATGGCCCCACACTAGATGAAGTCCTTGGTACCTCTGAATCCCTGGCAGCTTTGGTCATTTCCAAACCTCACAACCCATAAACACCAAAGACAATTTAGAAGATCATTAAGGGAGGTTTCTCAGACTAGGATGAAAGTCCTAGTCCAAGGCAGACTCAACTTGCCAGGACAGCCCCAGTCCGAGCCAACTAGGAGTAGGGCTGGGGAGCCTCTGAATCAGCACTGGCTACTTCCAAGGGTCTCAGCCCACAGGCAAGGCAGAAGGAGATTACAGGAGTCTCCTTGCTGGCACTGAGGCAGTACTCTGCTGCTTAGCCCATGCTCAGATCCCAAACACAGTCCTGCCTCACAGTCCCAGGGTGAAGAGGAACCTTAGGACACCAAAACTTACAGCCACCGTGGAACAGTGCTCAGTTCCAGAGCAGAAAAGAGTGTTTGTGATCTCTTATGACCCAGAATACAGAATAAAAGAGTAATAAAAACCAGTTCTCCTTAGGTCATACCATCTTGGAAAAACAGAAAACTTAGCCATCCCTCGCAGACCTCTGAAAACAGCTGTACAAAACTCTTGAAGTTTTGGACATGCAAACAGAGCCCTGCTTTAATAAAGAGTTAAAAGCTAAGTAATACATCAGGAAAATGAGCAAACACAGAAAAAGCTGAAAGTTACTGTGGTGACAAGGAAGATCAAAACATGCTCAGAAAAAGGGAAAAAAAAGTCAAAGCTCTTGCATACAGAGCCTCCAAGAAAAGTAAGAATTGAGCTCAGGTCTTATAAGAGTTCAAAAGGGATTTTGAAAATCAAGTAAGGGAGGTACAGGAAAAATTGGGGAAAAATTAGAGTAATACGAAAGGAAATGCAAAAAGCCAATGAGGAAAAGATTGCCCTTTAAAAAAACAATTAGCCAAATGGAAAAAGAGGTACAAAAGCTCACTGAGGAAAATAATTCCTTAAAAATTAGAATTGAGAAAATGGAAGCTAATGTCTTTATGAGAAATCAAGAAACATTAAATAAAAGTTAAATTAAGAAAATGAAAGGCAATGTAAAATATCTGATTGAAAAACAAGTGACTTTAAAAGTAGATCCAGAAGAGATAATTTTAAAATGCTTGACTACCTGAAAGCCATGATCAAAAAAAGAGCCTAGACACCATCTTTTAAGAAATTAGGAAATTGTCCTGATAGCCTGAATATGAGGGCAAAATATAAAATGAAACAATCTATCAATTACCTCCTAAAAGAAATCCCAAAATGAAATATTCCAGGATATTATAGCCAAATTCCAGAACTCAGTCAAAAAATATTGCAAGAATTCATAAAGAAACAATTCAAATATGTTTAAAAATCATTGTACATGTATAACCTATACCAGACTGCTTGCTGCTTTGAGGGAGGAGAAAGGGAAGGGAGAGAAGAAGAAAAAAGGGAACGTTAAATCTTAAAGAACACATGATTGGAAAAATAAAATACTATTGAAGTAAAAAGAGAAACAATTTAAATATGGTGGAGCCAACAGTCGAGATAACAAAAGATTTAGCAGCTTCAACACTAAAGGACTGGACGGCTTGGAATATGATATTCCATAGAGCAAAGCATGCAGGATTACAAGCAAGAATCACCTACACAGCAAAACTGAGTATAATGCTTCAGAGGGGAAATGGAAATTCAATGAAATAGAGGTCTTTCAAGCATTTATGATAAAAACACTTATGCTGAAGAGAAAATATGACTTTTAAATACAAGATTCAAGAGAAGCATAAAAAGGCAATCAGGAAAGGGAACTCATAAGGGACTTATTAAGGTTTCTCTGTTTATATGGGAAGGTGATACTTGTAACTCAGAATAATTTTTATCATTATTAGGGTAGTTATGAAGAGATTTTATAACAACCCACAAGTGTGGGTTGAATAGAAAGGAAAAGGGATAAGAGAGGATGCAGTGGGAGAAGGGGAAATAGAGAAGCAGAATGGGATAAATTGTCTCACATAAAAGAAACAGAAAAGGCTTTTACAATAAAGAGGGAAAAGTGAGTGATTCTTACTCATCAGAATTGGCTTAACGAGTGAATAACATACATACTTAATTAAGTATAGAAATCTACTGTAAGGAGCATCTAGATTGCACAGTGGATAGAGCAATGTTGTTAAAGTCAGGAGGACCTGAATTCAAATCTGGCATTAGACACTTCACACTTAGTACTTTTGTAAATCACTTAGTCCCAATTGCCCACAGTCTCCTACCTCCAAAAAAAATCTCTCTTATCCTGCAGGAATGTAGTAGGGGAAGGAGACATTAAAAATAGGGAGGATGATAGAAAAGAAGGCATATTGGGGAAGGAGGTAGTCAAAAGCAAAGCATTTTTGAGGGACAGGGTGAAAGAAAAGAGAATAAAATAAATGGGCTGGGAGGAAATATAATTTACAATAGCAACTATTGAAAGAATTTTGAAGTTTCTCTGATAAAAGCCTCATTTTTCAAACATATAGGGAGCTGAGTCAAAAAGTTGGTGTTTTATTTTATTTTTCTCAATAATATTTTATATTTTCCAAATACATGTAAGGATAGATCTCAACATTCACTCTTGCAAAACCTATGTTCCAAATTTCTCTCTTTCCTTTCCCATTTTCCTCCTCCCCCAGACAGTAAGCAATCCAATGTAAGTTAACATATTTCCAATATTTCCACATTTATCATGCTGCACCAAAAAAATCAGATCAAAAGGAGAAAAATAAGAAAGAAAAAAATACAAGCAAGCAAACAAGAACAACAAAAGGTGAAAAATACTATGTTGTGACCCATATTCAGTTCCCATAGTGCTTCCTCTTTCTATATGCAAATGTCTCTCTCCATCACAAAACTATTGGAATTGGACTGAATTGCCTTCACTGTTAAAAATCAGAGTTGATCATATAATCTTGTTGTTGCTATATACAATGTACTCTTGGTTCTACTAAAGTTACTTAACATCAGTTTATGTAAGTCTCTTCAGCTCTTTCTGAAATCAGCCTGCTGATTGTTTCTTATAGAACAATAATATTCCATTGTCTTTATATACCATAACTTATTCAGCCATTTCCTAGCTAATGAGCATCCACTCATTTTCTAGTTCCTTGCCACTACAAAAAGAGCTGTTATGTACACTTTTGCTCATGAGGGTCATTTTCCCTCTTTTATGATCTATTTGGAATTCAGAAGAGAGATGGTATGCACAGTTTTTAGCCCTTTGGACATAGTTTCAATTTGCTCTCCAGAATGGTTGAATCATTTCACAACTCCAGCAATAATGTATTAGTGTCCCAGTTTTCCCAAATCCCCTCCCATGTTCATCATTTCTTGTCATCTTAGCCAATTTTAGAGGTATGAAGTAATACCTCTTACTTAATCTGCATTATTTTTAATCAATAGTGATTTAGAACATTTCTTCATATGACTAGAAATGTCTTTAATTTCTTCATCTGAAAAATTTCTGTTCATATCTATCAAATGGGGATGCTGAGTAAAATTTATAAAAATAAGAACCATTCCCAAACTGACAAATAATCAAAAGATATGAACAGTTTTCAGATAAAGTAATCAAAGCTATTTATAGCCATATAAAAATATTTTAACTCACTAGTGAATGAAGAAATGCAAATTGAAATAATCCTGAGGTATCATCTCACATTATTAAACTAATAGAACAGAAAAGGAAAATGACAAATGTTGAGAGGAATATGGGAAAAAATGAGACATTAATGCACTGTTAGTAGAATTGTGAACTAATTCAATCATTCTGGAGAATAATTTAGAACTATCACCAAAGTTTATAAAGCCATCCATATCTTTGACTTACCACTACCACTCCCATGTCTGTATCCCAAAAGAAATAAAAAACAAAATGAAAAAGGACCTATATGTAAATATATTTATAAATATATTTTAATAGTTTATATACAATTATATATAATATGCATAATCATATAATTATATAAACTGCATATTTAATAATAATAAATAAAATATAAATATATTTACACCCACTCTTTTTCTCAGGGCAAAGAACTGGAAATTGAGAGGTGCTCATGAATTGGGGAATGGCAGAACAAATTGTGTTATGTAACTACAGTGGAATGCTATTGTGCTATAAGAAATGATGAGTAATATGTTCTCAGAAAAACTTCCATCAGCTGATGCAAAGTGAAATGTACTGAGTACAAAGGAACAAAAATATTGTAAGGTGATCAGCTGTGAATGCAATACAGTAATCTAAGTCACATTGAAGGACTTAAGAAATTTGCTATCCATACTCAAAGAAGGAACAGATTGTGTCTGAATATAGATTGAAGCATACTTTTTTGTATTTTAATTTATTTTTCTTGAGTTGTTGTTGGTTTTGGCTTTTTGTTTTTTGAAGGGAGAGATCTGTTTTCTTTTCTTTTCTGTAAATGTTTTTCATAAATCACATTGCCTTATCATTGGGAAGTAGGGAAGGAAAAAGGAGAGAAAGAGAATCTGTAACTCAAAGTTTTAAAAAATAGGTATTAAAAACTATAGCATGTAAGTGGGATAAAATAAAATATTAAATAATGAAAGTGAAAAAATATAAGACAAAGTGGCAACTTAAAATAAATTGAGAGTGAGGAGTATAGAAAGCATACAATGAAAGAAAATAGAATGGAAGCAAATAAATAATAAACTATTATCTGTGAATGTGAATTATATGAACTCATGCATTAAATGAAAGAGTTTGGCAGAAGGCAAAAAATGCTATATAGGAAGAAATAGCAAAATCTAACAACTCTATACATAAATGGCAAGAAAGAGTGAGTGAGTGGTTAAGAGATAAATGCTACATTTACAAACCAGGGAGAATAGAAAATGAGGGAAGTTTGAAAGAGGAGTAGATTTGGGAGAAATATACATTTTCA